>NW_027039903.1:0-121007 GCF_034236695.1 Oncorhynchus nerka | reverse complement strand
AGAACAGAGGAGGAGATGAGAAGGGGGATAAGAGAGGATGGAAGAACAAGGAGGAGATGAGAGGGGAAGAGAGAAGAGGGGTAGATAAGGATAAGAGAGGATGGAAGAACAGAGGAGGAGATGAGAGGGAAGAGAGAAGAGGGTAGATAAGGATAAGAGAGGATGGAAGAACAGAGGAGGAGATGAGAGGGGAAGAGAGAAGAGGGGTAGATAAGGATAAGAGAGGATGGAAGAACAGAGGAGGAGATGAGGGGAAGAGAGAAGAGGGGTAGATAAGGATAAGAGAGGATGATGGGAACAGGAGGAGGAGATGAGAGGGGAGAGAGAAGAGGGGTAGATAAGGATAAGAGAGGATGGAAGAACAGAGGAGGAGATGAGAGGGGAAAGGAAGAGATGGAAGAACAGAGGAGGGGTAGATAAGGATAAGAGAGGATGGAAGAACAGAGGAGGAGAGGAGATAAGGATAAGAGAGATGGGGAAGAGAGAAGAGGGGTAGATAAGAGGGGTAGATAAGGATAAGAGAGGATGGAAGAACAGAGGAGGAGATGAGAGGGGAAGAGAGAAGAGGGGATAAGGATAAGAGAGGATGGAAGAACAGAGGAGGAGATGAAGAAGGGGAGATAAGAGGATGGAAGAACAGAGGAGGAGATGAGAGGGGAAGAGAGAAGAGGGGTAGATAAGGATAAGGAGAGGAGGAGGAGGGGTGAAGAACAGGGGAGGAGAAGAGGGAAGAGAGAGGGGTAGATAAGGATAAGAGAGGATGTGGGAACAGGAGGAGGAGATGAGAGGGGAAGAGAGAAGAGGGGTAGATAAGGATAAGAGAGGATGTGGGAACAGGAGAGAAGATTAGAGGAATGAAGATTCCACTGAGATTTTATCAACCTGACCTGACCTGGCTAGATCTCTACTGCATCTCTACTGATTACACTAAACACATCAACTCTATAATGTCATTAGGCCCCAGAAAGAGGGGAATGTGTGCAGCAGGACACTCACTCACGCACAGGCACATAATTCAGTATTGCTATCTGACCAAAATGAAGAGCAGAACCTAATTTCCAGATGCCCAGTCACACTCATCTCTACTGGCCAAACACCAACATGTTGAGACCGCTTGAATCCATTTATCATAAGGTTTAATGAGAATCTGATAATAATGCTGAACAAAACAAATGACCAGATGTGCAATAATGTCTAGGTGACTTTCTTATGGCCACTTGTGTTCCTGATGTTTACCTGTGTTAAGAGACTGACCCAAAGTCACATAAGTGAATGGAGTTATAATGGTTGGCTAGAGGTCTGATATCTCCTGTAGTGAACATAGTGATTCTTAACCTGGAGTATGGCTGGAACAACGCGGCTGGAACAACGCAGCTGGAACAACTCGTCTGGAACAACTCTGCTGGAACAACTCTGCTGGAACAACTCTGCTGGAACAACTCTGCTGGAACAACTCTGCTGGAACAACGCGGCTGGAACAACTCTGCTGGAACAACTCTGCTGGAACAACGCGTCTGGAACAACGCGGCTGGAACAACTCTGCTGGAACAACGCTGCTGGAACAACGCTGCTGGAACAACTCTGCTGGAACAACTCTGCTGGAACAACGCGGCTGGAACAACTCTGCTGGAACAACGCGGCTGGAACAACGCGGCTGGAACAACGCGGCTGGAACAACTCTGCTGGAACAACTCTGCTGGAACAACGCGGCTGGAACAACTCTGCTGGAACAACGCGGCTGGAACAACTCTGCTGGAACAACTCTGCTGGAACAACGTGGCTGGAACAACGCGGCTGGAACAACTCTGCTGGAACAACTCTGCTGGAACAACGCAGCTGGAACAACGCAGCTGGAACAACGCGGCTGGAACAACGCGGCTGGAACAACGCGGCTGGAACAACTCTGCTGGAACAACGCGGCTGGAACAACGCGGCTGGAACAACGCGGCTGGAACAACGCGGCTGGAACAACGCGGCTGGAACACACCAATATGTTGTGACCAGGGACGTTATGAGGGAGGAGATTGGGGGTTGTGCTGAAAGACTATTGAACTGTTTTGTCTCTCTGGGGAAGTGTGCTGGAACCTGTCATGTTCAGTTTGTCCTTGTTACATTGAGACAAAGGGAATGTTCACTTACTGTTTACCTTCCTTTGTGGGATGTGTGTTAAAACCCCTTTCATTCAGTTTGTCCCTCTTGCTGTGCTGTAGGTGATGCTGGTGGGAGACTCCGGGGTGGGGAAGACCTGTCTGCTGGTGCGCTTTAAAGACGGAGCCTTCCTGGCAGGAAGCTTCATCTCTACTGTGGGCATCGACTTCAGGGTGAGTGGGGATGGATAATACATGGACACACGTTTCTATAAAAAGGGTAACATTCAATCAATGTACTTCATACCTCATATTTTGTATATAAAATGGGTCCATTCCTGGCTGAACATTTTAATAGATTTTTTTCCAGAACAGAGCTTTTCCTGTGTCTTTAAGCCCTGCGGCTGGAAGTGTTTCCTCTGTGGATACCAGTCTCTCTCTGGAAGACCTATCGATTCTTAAATTAGTTTGACATGCTTTCATTTAGGAACCGTCCCCTGCTGATTGGCATCTCCTCTCCTGTGCCAAATCCACGGCCCCCCATGGGCAGAGAGAAATACATCTAGGAATGAGTCTGGGTTCTGGAATTTAATTTCCAATGAGTCTGGGGGGAGGGGGGGTTGTTTGTGTGTGTGTGTCAGTGGAGGCTGCTGAGGGGAGGACGGCTGATAATAATGGCTGGAATGAAGCGATATGTTTGAAGTATTTGATACCATTCCACCTATACTGTTCCAGCCATTACCACGAGCCCGTCCTCCCCAATTAAGGTGCCACCAACCTCCTGTGGTGTGTATCTGTTGGCATGTATGTGTGCCTGCATTTGTGCGTGTGCGTGTGTGTTGTTCCTGGTTGGTTTCTCCTTCATTTTATTTCTGTATTGCTTCTTGAAGTAATGCTACTGCACTGCTTTTGTTAATCTCTTTTCAGTACGTTTAACTGCGGACCCTATAGACTCAAGGCTAGTGCAAGCTATAGCCCTTAAAGCCTTTCCTTTAGAGGGGTCACACACATGCTGTAGCATTATCTGACTAGCCACAGCGGCTCTGAACTCCTAACATAAAGGCTTACTGCCTGGTCTGCTCATGTCATATTGATTGGTTATTTAATTGTGTTGCTGCGCTGTGAGACCCTGGTGATTACGTTTTCACCCTCAAGGTTCACCCTGGCTCTCCTCTGCATGGCCTCTTGGTAAACCGTTCCTCTACTGGATCTCATCCAGCTTGTAAAACCTTTGTGATTCACACCATAAAACCTTCCCATTCAATCCTATTAAATCAAATGTATTTCATTGCCATTATATTTCAAATCCTTTGTCATTATTACCCTCAAGGTTCTCCCTGGCTCCCCTCTGCATGGCCTCTTGTTACAGTACAACAGTTCCTCTACAGCAGGGATCATCAACTAGATTCATCCAGCGTGTAAAACCTTTACGATTCACACCAAGGAAATTGAATGAATATAACTGATATTCAAGTAATTATATTTCTATGTTTCACTATTTCTCATAAAATGGTCACAGTTGTGGCTTTTGTTGATTCTCATACCGGATGAACCTAGATATAGCAGGCATAGAACTGTTTACCTTGCTGCGATTGGCTGAAAGGGCTGGTCTGCGTCCCAAATGCCACCCTATTCCCTACACAGTACACTGCTTTTGCCCATAGGGCTCTGGTTAAAGGTAGTGCTCTATGTAGGGTAGTGCTCTATGTAGGGTAGTGCTCTATGTAGGGTAGTGCTCTATGTAGGGTAGTGCTCTATGTAGGGTAGTGCTCTATGTAGGGTAGTGCTCTATGTAGGGTATCGGGTGCCATGTCGGACACAGACCAGGAGATTGCTCTGTGCTTGATTGCTCTGGCCTCTAGAGTGCCTGGATCATGACAGACCCCGTAAATGATTTCTCAGCCTCCCGTTAGCAGGTCATGGACAGCGGCTCTGAATGGGAGGTGTGTGTCTGGTCCCATAGTGTGTGTTTGTGGGCGTAAATGACTTTAGACTTCTGCTATTGAAATGTTTTCAGTTGAGCTCCCAGAGACCTGGTGAAATGGACATCTGATGCTTTCTTCATCTCACAGTTCAATGGCGTTCGTAGCCATTTGCATTGTGTATCAGATAGCTTTTTCAGGGAGGGATATGTATCATAAAAACACCTCACAGACACATACACACGCAGACAAACAAACATGCACGCATGTATGCACACACACAGACACTAATCTGACATTTTGGTAAAACATACTGGTGGAAATACTTTCCTATGTAACAGTAACTTTTAAATAGAACAGGAAGACACAGCGGTACATTGCACTAGTTCAACCACAACCACATACTGACCTAAATCTTTAGTGATAGGTTATGTTTCCATGACGACATCACAGTATTGAGCGGTTATATAGAGGTCTACTGAGTGGCTCAATTCTCTTATCTTACAGAAGACCTCAGCAACAAACTTCAGAGTGAAATAATCTGCTGTTCTTGAACTTTGTAAAGACTGAAGCTGTCATAGCTCCAGGATCTCTGGAAGTTCAACATCTCTGCGGTTTTGAAATGTCTTTGTTGAGTCACATCCTTGTTCCTCCAGGACGGGCAGGTGTAGAGAAATGTACCCAGGGACCCAGTATGTCGATGGGCATGGAGATTGTGGGCATCGTCCTGGGAGTAATGGGATTAATCACCACCATTGTAGTGTGTGCACTCCCCACCTGGATGGAGACAACCTTCATAGCAGCTAACTTGGTCACCACGGAGGTGGTCTGGGACGGCCTGTGGATAAGCTGTGTGAAGAGGAGCACAAGCCAGATTCAGTGTGAGGTCTACGACTCCATGCCAAGCTCCGCATGGAGCTCCAACCTGCAGGCCACCAGAGCCATGACCATCATGGCTATTATCCTGGGGTTTCTGGGAGTCATGGTCACCATGGTCGGGCACAAGACCACCAACTACATTAAGTTGATCATTATAACTGGAATATTCTTCATCCTGGCTGGATTTCTCATCCTCATTCCTGTCTCCTGGAAGGCCAGGGCAATCCTCAGCGACTCCTCCAATGAGTTGACTGGAGAGAAGAGGGAACTGGGGGGGGCGCTCTACTTCGGCTGGGGGGCTGCAGCCTTTCTCCTGATTGGAGGGGCCATACTTAGCAGAACTCTGTATACAAGTGGAACAGAGGTCGCGGCCATCACCACGGGGGTCATAGGATGGATAATCTCCATGGTGACCTGGGCATGTGCTTTAGGAATGTTAGACCTTCTGCAGTACAGAAGGAAACTGATTTTATCCTTCTTCTCCTTCTCCTTTATGCTCGGGCTGATATTATTTTTAGGGCTGATATTCTTCCTCTACAGATCAAAGTGCACTAACTGCATCAAGAGGAATCCGTCTGAAGCCGAAGTGATTAACTTCATTGGACTATTGTTCATCATGGCTGGTTTATCCCAGCTGATCTTTACCTCCTGTGTTGCCTTCGACTTGACACAAAACGTGAACCCTGACAACTTCCTGCAGAGTAATGGCCTTGTGTTTTCAGCTGAACCCGTTAGGTGGGCTGCTTCAATGCTTCTAATAGGAGGGACTATACTCTGCTGCTGCTGCTGCTTTAAAAAAGAAAAGCCTGTGTTGATCATTGACTCTATTGGCCTAAACCGGATCTTACATGTTTGTGAATCTGAGGGCAGCAAATAGTTGTCAGCAATTAGATGATTGGTGATGGATACACTTCATGGTCTGGACCCACACTGGACCCTGCAGGGTAAGATTGCCCACCACTTGTCAAAACACTTGAAAGGTAGATGTAAGCATGTTGTATAGGGCTGACTGATGGGATGTTTTATAGGTGGTGGAAATGACACCAAAATCAATAGTTTTTCCATTATTCTGAATAATAAATGTTGTTATTATTCAACTCCTGTGCCGTCTCCTGACTTCATTTGTTCATTGGGTGGAACTATGTTCTTCCTCATAGCTCGGGTTGTTTCTGGACAGGGATAACATGTCTTATCAAGGTGTAGCTGTAGACACTGGGGGTTTTAGTTGATCACACAGATGTATATTGGAACTATGTTCTTCCTCATAGCTCGGGTTGTTTCTGGACAGGGATAACATGTCTCATCAAGGTGTAGCTGTAGACACTGGGGGTTTTAGTTGATCACACAGATGTATATTGGAACTATGTTCTTCCTCATAGCTCGGGTTGTTTCTGGACAGGGATAACATGTCTTATCAAGGTGTAGCTGTAGACACTGGGGGTTTTAGTTGATCACAGAGATGTATATTGGAACTATGTTCTTCCTCATAGCTCGGGTTGTTTCTGGACAGGGATAACATGTCTTATCAAGGTGTAGCTGTAGACACTGGGGGTTTTAGTTGATCACAGAGATGTATATTGGAACTATGTTCTTCCTCATAGCTCGGGTTGTTTCTGGACAGGGATAACATGTCTTATCAAGGTGTAGCTGTAGACACTGGGGGTTTTAGTTGATCACACAGATGTATATTGGAACTATGTTCTTCCTCATAGCTCGGGTTGTTTCTGGACAGGGATAACATGTCTTATCAAGGTGTAGCTGTAGACACTGGGGTTTTAGTTGATCACAGAGATGTATATTGGAACTATGTTCTTCCTCATAGCTCGGGTTGTTTCTGGACAGGGATAACATGTCTTATCAAGGTGTAGCTGTAGACACTGGGGGTTTTAGTTGATCACAGAGATGTATATTGGAACTATGTTCTTCCTCATAGCTCGGGTTGTTTCTGGACAGGGATAACATGTCTTATCAAGGTGTAGCTGTAGACACTGGGGGTTTTAGTTGATCACAGAGATGTATATTGGAACTATGTTCTTCCTCATAGCTCGGGTTGTTTCTGGACAGGGATAACATGTCTTATCAAGGTGTAGCTGTAGACACTGGGGGTTTTAGTTGATCACAGAGATGTATATTGGAACTATGTTCTTCCTCATAGCTCGGGTTGTTTCTGGACAGGGATAACATGTCTTATCAAGGTGTAGCTGTAGACACTGGGGGTTTTAGTTGATCACAGAGATGTATATTGGAACTCTGTTCTTCCTCATAGCTCGGGTTGTTTCTGGACAGGGATAACATGTCTTATCAAGGTGTAGCTGTAGACACTGGGGGTTTTAGTTGATCACACAGATGTATATTGAACTAGTTGTTCAGCTATGTGGGTATCAACAACTCTCTCTCTCTCTGTATCACCCTCTCCCCATTCTATATTTCTCTTTCCTACCTCCCTGACTCTCCCTTTATCCCTCCATTATGTAACTGTTGCCTCTCCAGTGTCAGGGCTGGGTTCATGTCCAGGATGGTGCACCTCAATATTAGGAAGGTGTTCCTAATGTTTGGTATACTCTGTGTTCTGCCTCTCTAAGAGCAGAATGTTGATTAATGTCCAACATGCATTTAAATGTTGGTAGATTTTTGTTGTGGTTATGTAAGCTTGTTTCAGCTCCTATTTCCTATTGGTTTAGGAACAGGCATACGCTCCCAGGAGGGTTTTGGTTTGGTTACATAAGAGAGGAATACTGATTGATGCAGTGAATTCATTGTTTTTATTTATTTTATTCATTAATTTCTTATATAATCTGCATACAAGAGGAATATAAGAGGAACATACACAAATGTGTTATTGACGGGAAAGAGAGAGGCAGTGGCTGCTGCAGCTGCCTGGCACATTTTCAATAGGAAAGACAACATTTCAATGATTGTCCTTCATATAATTAAGAGTGAGGGGGGTGGGCTCTTCTACTCCATATTTAGTCTCAACTGTGGTTGCTGGGTAATGTTTTTGCAGCGAGGTTAGAACTGGTTTCTGGTTTCAAGCCCTTGTTATTATGAAGAATGCTAGATGCATAATGTGTCCAGATTTGACCTGATTCTAGGCACTTTATGATGCGTCTCCAATTTCCACATGGTTTATTAGTCAGCAGATTGCCATTTCCACGTGGTTTATTAGGCAGCAGATTGCCATTTCCACGTGGTTTATTAGTCAGCAGATTGCCATTTCCACGTGGTTTATTAGGCAGCAGATTGCCATTTCCACGTGGTTTATTAGGCAGCAGATTGCCATTTCCACGTGGTTTATTAGTCAGCAGATTGCCATTTCCACGTGGTTTATTAGTCAGCAGATTGCCATTTCCACGTGGTTTATTAGTCAGCAGATTGCCATTTCCACGTGGTTTATTAGGCAGCAGATTGCCATTTCCACGTGGTTTATTAGGCAGCAGATTGCCATTTCCACGTGGTTTATTAGGCAGCAGATTGCCATTTCCACGTGGTTTATTAGGCAGCAGATTGCCATTTCCACGTGGTTTATTAGGCAGCAGATTGCCATTTCCACGTGGTTTATTAGGCAGCAGATTGCCATTTCCACGTGGTTTATTAGGCAGCAGATTGCCATTTCCACGTGGTTTATTAGGCAGCAGATTGCCATTTCCACATGGTTTATCAGGCAGCAGATTGCCATTTCCACATAACATGGTGTGTGTGTTTTTGCATTTGTGCAAGCGAAAGTGCAATATTCCAATGAGAGAAATTGGAGGAAGCGAAGTCATTGTGTATGCATCTGAGGCTCACTCACTCACTCACTCACTCAGAGTTTGGTTAGTCTGTTATCTCACCAAAGCACGTCAATCAATCACTTTATGGACAGACTCGGAGTTGGTCCAGATGTGAACAATATGTATTAGACTGTCAGACGCTCCAGTCAGGCTCATCAACTCTGTTACCAACAGATACAAGCAATCAACGTTTCAACCTTTCAATGTGCTGCACACACACACACACACTCACTCACTCACTCACTCACTCACTCACTCACTCACTGTTCTCCTCACATTGTGATTGTTCTCATCCATCATTGTCTGAGAGTTGAAACATAGTCACGTCACTTTAGTTATTCTCCAGATTGCGCTTTGGATATTTATATATCACATTGCTGAGAATAATATGTGTGAGGAGGAGTGGAAGACGGTGTCACTGTTGTTGACTCCCCAAAGATACTGGTGGGGAAATGGAATCATACAGTATCTCATCAACAGCAGTAAATCCCATGGCAACTCATTACAGCAGAGAGAAACTATACCGTCTTGCCGAATTTGATCAATTTGGCTTGGTCTAACTGGTATTTGTTCAGTGCAAACCAGGATAGAAATAGCATGTTTTATTTGAAATACTTTAGAAGCATTTGATTTAGTTTGTCTGGTATAATGGAACCAATAAAACAGTCCTTTCAGGTAAGCTAAATCAAGCGCATCTAAAATATTTTAAAGAAAACAACACATTTAAAATGTTCAACCCAGGTCTGCACTCAGTGCACCGAATACTATCAACATTAGCAGTTACCCTTACATGTCTCCAACTTGAGCGAGAGGAGTTGATAATTCCCTTAACAACCAATAAATATTCCCATGACAACCATAATGGGTCAAGGAAATGTCCCCATTGGAGGCCAACCAACAGCGGTCCTCTTAAAGGCATTGAGGGAAAGGAAGGATGAGAGCATGAAAAGACAAGGGAGAGGTGGAGAGCAGATTGTATAGAGCAATATCCTGTTTCTCTCCTCTTCTCCTTCTCCCCTCTTCTTCTCTTTCCAAGCCAAATAACAACCTCTTCTGATGGGCTCTATGTTTATTACTGATTTGTTGTTGAGCGTCAGAAAGACTCTCTCGCTCTCCCTCCCTACCTCCCCATTTCTTTGTATACCTCACCTCTTCTCCTGTGTAGAAGTAAACTCTCTCAATCCTACTGCTCTCATTCAAACGCACAAACGCTAGTCGGATCCTGTTGGGGAAAGTCAGCTTCTAACTGCATAAATCTGTCTTTCCCTCCCTGAGTTACATCTCCTGGCATTATACAGCTACGTCCCAAATGACACCCTGTTCCCTATTCAGTGCATTACCTTTCACCGGGGCCCATCGGGACACAGCCTAGATTTATGCCTTTCGGGACGAGACAAATGTTCTGTTTCATCATGTATGAAGTCGGTTGGTTAAAAGGTATCAGTGGAATTCATGGAAGCTCATGTGGATCTGAGATCAAAGCTGGGGTTCTGGGCCCGTATCCAGAGAAAGCATGCTGATCTAGGAACAGATCCCCTCCTGTCCTTGTAATCATATTCATTATGACCTAAAAGGCTAAACTAGTCCTAGAACAGTGCTCCTATTCTGAGACAACCCTGGTGGTGTTTCTTGTTATGCATCCCTATAGGCGCTTTGATAGTCTTCACAGAGACCAGTGTTGTTAGTGGCGGTCCACAAGAAACGTTCCCAATCACCAAGTCCCCTTGATTAGACTACTGATAGCTCTGTCCTTGTTCTCATTCAGGTCCTGCTGGGTATGTCAGGAACTTGACCTCTCTTGTCCTTAGACTGTCACCATATGTCTCTTCAACTGTTGTCATGTCCAGTGTCCAAAGTCATTTGTTATTGTCTCTCCTTGGTTGAGTGCATGAATGTCTTTCTATTGACAGCTGTTGTATTCATGTACACCGGTGTGTGTGTGAGAGAGTGAGCGTCTGTCGATGCATGTGTGTTCATCACCATCTGATGAGAGTGCAAGGCCACTGTTGACCTCGGTGGCTGTCATCCCTTCCCCTGATCCCAGCCTTTCTGAGCTTGTGTGTAATAGTTCAGTCTATATCGACATGCGTGGCATTTCTAATGATCTGTTGTGACGGCTCATACATTTACATGTTAGTCATTTAGCAACTCTCCTTCCGTGGCCTCCAACTGCTCTTAAATGCAAGTAAAACTAAATGCATGCTCTTCAACCGATCCCTGCCCGCCCGTCTAGCATCACTACTCTGGACAGTTCTGACTTACAATGTGTGGACAACTACAAATACCTAGGTGTCTGGTTAAAATGTAAACTCTCCTTCCAGACTCACATTAAGCAACTCTAATCCAAAATTAAATCTAAAATCGGCTTCCCATTTCGCAAAAAAGCATCCTTCACTCATGCTGCCAAACAACCTCGTAAAACTGACTAATCTACCGATCCTTGACTTCGGCGACATCATTTACAAAATAGCCTCCAACACTACTCAGCAAATTGTATGCAGTCTATCACAGTGCCATCCATTTTGTCACCAAAGCCCACCACTACTACCCACCACTGCGACCTGTATGCTCTCGTTGGCTGGCCCTCGCTTCATATTTTTCGCCAAACCCACTGGCTCCAGGTCATCTATAAGTATTTTTGGGGGAAAGCCCCGCCTTATCTCAGCTCACTGGTCACCATAGCAGCACCCATCCGCAGCACACGCTCCAGCAGGTATATTTCACTGGTCACTCCCAAAGGCAATTCCTCATTTGGCCACCTTTCCTTCCAGTTCACTGCTGCCAATGACTGGAATGAATTGCAAAAATCACTGAAGCTGGAGACTCATATCTCCCTCACTCATATCTCCCTCACTAACTGTAAGCGTAAGCTGTCAGAGCAGCTTACCGATCATTGCACCTGTACATAGCCATCTGTAAATAGTCCACCCAACTACCTCATCCCCATATTGTTTTTTTGCACCTTTGCACCTCAGTATCTCTACTTGCACATCTATGACTCCAGTGTTTAATTGCTAAATTGTAATTATTTTGCTACTATGGCCTATTTATTGCCTTACCTCCCTAATCTTACTACATTTGCACTCACTGTATATAGACCTTTCTATTGTGTTATTGACTATACGTTTGTTTACTCCATGTGTAACTCTGTGTTTGTGTCGCACTGCTTTGCTTTATCTTGGCCAGGTCGCAGTTGTAAATGAGAACTTATTCTCAACTGTCCTACCTGGTTAAAGGTGAAATAAAATAAATAAAAAGACACTCTTATCCAGAGCCACTTACAGTTAGTGTATTCATCTTAAAATAGTTAGGTGAGACAACCACATATCACAATGGTAGTAAGTACATTCTTCCTCAATAAAGAAGCTATCAGCAAGTTTCCCATAGGATAACTATTGCCCTCCCTCTCCCCCTTGGGGATAGATTACCTGGATCGTGTTCATTAGGGCATACAATGGAAAATGTTTTGTAGTGGGAAAATGAAAACTATTTTCTTATTGGACAAGTCTGGGTAGTCCCTCTGTGTCAATCCTTTTACATCTGTTTGGTGCCGAATAAACGCAACCCTGATGGTTGACATCAATGCCATAATCCTCCTGGCATTGGCTCCTCCATCTTGGACAAGGAGGCTAGAAGTGATATGTCTAGCTGCTTGTCCTTAGACTACCCCACCTATAGGTCAATCTATGGCTCTGAGTTGTTCCTGACCAGGAACAACTCTGGGCCCTTATAGGTAATGCCTCTGACCTGTTGGCCCTAACAAACCCAGAAGAAAAAAACACTTACCACAGGGAAACGTTTTCTTTTATCCGAACAGTTGCAGGCACTACGGCACTCCAGTGTCAGCTAATTAATACTACTTTAGCGGTCACAAACAACTTTTAGTGCCTGCAGCCGTCCATTATATCTGTCAGTGGAGCTTTTAAACACTGGAGGAGTCACAGAGAAGCATTGTCTTAGTGATGGACTGTAGGCCTGGTCTTTTACACTGCTGCAGGTGTCCTGGGGATCTATGGAAAAATGGCTGCCCTACAGAGACCAGCCATAGAGGTGGATAAAGGGCTCCCCCGGCTATCTTTGCCATCGACTCTTTCTACAGTCTAAGTGAGGTGGGGGTCTCTGTGATCTAGGACACCATGGCCACTATAGATGCTAGGTTTTGCAGTGTGTTCTGGATGTCTCAGTTTGTTACTGTTAGCGTTGCCCAGGTCTGATTTAGTAACTTGTCGAGTGAGATACTGACTAACAAATAAAGATATGGACTGACTGACATCTGTGAGGATATCTGGTGCCTTCTGTGCAGTTTATAGGATCGGTATATCATGTTCCTGTGATTCTTAAATGTTGCAATACTTTGCAGAATTGGAACATACTCAAGTATCAGATGTGTTGATCTACCAAGTGGCTCCTGCGATAGATCATCAGGGGCCCTGTTCCCCGGCACCTCGGGGCTTCAGAGTACGAAGTGGATGAGCAGAGGGCGTGTTGTGTAGAATCGATCTCTCCTCCCTCCTTTCTCCCCTTGTTCAGATGAGACCGAACTGAGCTTAGCACATTCTGACAGGGAAGTTGCAGTTGTTAGAATATTGGAGTGTATGTTTAGTAGCCATGGGAACCAGACCTGTCTGTGTTCTCATTCTACTCCTTACCAGGTGCAACTCCTTTTCATATGCCAAACATGTATGTTTAGGATATATTTTTAGGTCATTCTGCTGGAATTAATTGTGACAGGATCTGTGGAATGTTGACTTGTAGGTGAGTGCACTAGGCTAGTGTACTAGGCTAATGTACTAGGCTAGTGTACTAGGCTCGTGTATGTGAGAGGTTTTGTGTGTCTGTCTCTATCCCCATGAGTATAAAGGCATTGCTTTGCACCTGCAGGGTCAGTCTAAATGTCACGCTCACAGTTAGCCTTCCTCTTCCTACTACTCATCCTCTAATGATTCCTCTTCTCCCGGGTCACTCAATCTATCACCCCCATAAACACATACACTACAGAAGTGTCTTCCTTATTTTCCCATTCACTTTCTAAGGACACAGTACATTTTGGCCCAACACAAGACGTCATTTCTCACCTTATTGATATGCAGTTTGGTGGAAAATAGAAAAACAGTCGTGCCATTTCACCTCGCAGCCGGATGCTTTAAAAATGAGACATTGGCCTCTGCGGGGTGGGTCAGATATGAGGAGTGAGTGTGCGTTTCTCTCCTCCTCGCTGTTTCTTTCTCTTCCTCATCTTTCTTTCCCTCCCCCTTCTTTCTCCCCATCCCAAAGTCACACTGAGCTGTGCCTGACCTTCAACCACTGTTCCCCTCCCCCGCTCTGCACCTGTCCCCAGGCCACATCGTCTGCATGTTAACAGAGGGTGAGTGAGAGAGACACACTCCCTCTGGCGTCCCTGGTGTATTAACCTTGATCAAAGGGTGATGTGCTGATTGGAGGATTCTTCTTCTACTACACAAGGGCTCTGAACTCCTCTACAGTGTCTCCTCCATCACTGCTTTGTAGTCTAGTGAATGTTTAATGTTTCTCTTTTTCTGCCTTAAAGTTATCTCGGTTAACCCAGAATTAAAGTCTTGTGTAATTGGTCAGATGCACGAGTAAGTTCTGGGTGCATACTTAAGAGAAAGGATGATGGGAACCGGAATGAAGCGCTCCACACTCTCTCTTTGCAAGTTGTGGGCAAGTCTATGGGCCAGATGTCCCCTCCCCTTACGAAATTCGAAAGATGCTAACACCTGTGAAATTGTGATTTGTCCAAATAACCAGGGACGAAAAACCCAAGAACCGGAACTGATGCTGCTTGTTATCTCACGTATCATGACAGATCTACTGTACCATGTATGTTTTCGTAGTCTGTCCATTAGCCTTAACGAGACACACCTCTTTGAGAAGCTGCTATACTGTAGCTACAACTTATGAATAACTGTTGAACACAGGACACTAAAACATATTTTTTTGTTGTAAGAAATAGCCAGGTCACAACACTAGCTCATGCTTGCTTATGACAGGTCTTCGAATGTTATGTCATCTTAAAGCATTATACCCAGTGACTTTAAATACCCTGTGATCTTCAACGACAGTGTTACCCAAGTTTCTAAATGTGGTTGTAGAGATATGAATGCAACTGATTCTGTCTGGGTGAAAGTCTTTTAATCATAGTGAACTGTACAGATGCCGACTCTTAATTTCATCATCCTGAAATGCAAACTTTATGTATTAGAGATTTAAAAAGGCTTCTGAAGTTTATAGTTTCTGATTGAAAATGTCAGCCTTGATTTTCTCTATTTTTTTTCATCAACCCTTATAAAACATTTCCATTAATTATAATCCACAATCCAATTCACATTTCCTGTTGCTGCAGGATTATTTTCCTGCTGTCTGAAACTGGCTCAAATTAAGATACGGCATCTGTAAGCAGCCTTCCCAGGTTAGAGAAGAAGGAGGTGGTGTGTGTGTGTTTATTTATTGAGAACTGTGCAAAAGGTTTGGGTGTGTGTCACTCAGTCTGTAGAGGTTGAGGAGAAGAAACCAAAGGGAGAAGCCAGTGATGTGGCATCATGACTCATTAACTGAACCACTGAACCAGTCTTATGGAGGGAGCGGATCACGGAAGCACTGAACCAGTCTTATGGAGGGAGCGGATCACTGAACCACTGAGCCAGTCTTATGGAGGGAGGGTAGCCTAGTGGTTAGAGCGTTGGACTAGTAACCGGAAGGTTGCAAGTTCAAACCCCTGAGCTGACAAGGTACAAATCTGTCATTCTGCCCCTGAACAGGCAGTTAACCCACTGTTCCTAGGCCATCATTGAAAATAAGAATTTGTTCTTAACTGACTTGCCTAGTTAAATGAAGGTAAAATAAAATAAAAAATATGGAGGGAGCAGATCGCTGAGCCACTGAGCCAGTCTTATGGAGGGAGCAGATCACTGGGCCAGTCTTATGGAGGGAGCAGATCACTGAGCCAGTCTTATGGAGGGAGCAGATCACTGGGCCACTGAGCCAGTCTTATGGAGGGAGCAGATCACTGAGCCAGTCTTATGGAGGGAGCAGATCACTGGGTCACTGAGCCAGTCTTATGGAGGGAGCAGATCATTGGGTCACTGAGCCAGTCTTATGGAGGGAGCAGATCACTGGGCCACTGAGCCAGTCTTATGGAGGGAGCAGATCACTGGGTCACTGAGCCAGTCTTATGGAGGGAGCAGATCACTGAGCCAGTCTTATGGAGGGAGCAGATCACTGGGCCACTGAGCCAGTCTTATGGAGGGAGCAGATCACTGGGCCACTGAGCCAGTCTTATGGAGGGAGCAGATCACTGGGCCACTGAGCCAGTCTTATGGAGGGAGCAGATCACTGAGCCAGTCTTATGGAGGGAGCAGATCACTGGGCCACTGAGCCAGTCTTATGGAGGGAGCAGATCACTGAGCCACTGAGCCAGTCTTATGGAGGGAGCAGATCACTGGGCCACTGAGCCAGTCTTATGGAGGGAGCAGATCACTGGGCCACTGAGCCAGTCTTATGGAGGGAGCAGATCACTGAGCCAGTCTTATGGAGGGAGCAGATCACTGAGCCAGTCTTATGGAGGGAGCAGATCACTGGGCCACTGAGCCAGTCTTATGGAGGGAGCAGATCACTGGGCCACTGAGCCAGTCTTATGGAGGGAGCAGATCACTGAGCCACTGAGCCAGTCTTATGGAGGGAGCAGATCGCTGAGCCACTGAGCCAGTCTTATGGAGGGAGCAGATCGCTGAGCCACTGAGCCAGTCTTATGGAGGGAGCAGATCACTGAGCCAGTCTTATGGAGGGAGCAGATCACTGGGCCACTGAGCCAGTCTTATGGAGGGAGCAGATCACTGAACCACTGAGCCAGTCTTATGGAGGGAGCAGATCACTGAGCCACTGAGCCAGTCTTATGGAGGGAGCAGATCACTGAGCCACTGAGCCAGTCTTATGGAGGGAGCAGATCATTGAGCCACTGAGCCAGTCTTATGGAGGGAGCAGATCACTGAACCACTGAGCCAGTCTTATGGAGGGAGCAGATCACTGAGCCACTGAGCCAGTCTTATGTTTGGAGCAGCTGTCTAGGCTGGTCTAATCTATAGCACTGCCATGCGCGGTAATCAGAGAGCATCAGACTACAAACACACCACCGCGCTCACACACGCATACTGTAAACATGCAATCAACACTCACGACACACACACACACAAATACTGTAATCAACAGACACAAACTTTCTCCCTCTAATGTAGACAAACTAAAAAAAAAAACACTCAAAACACCCACACACACTCACAATATTATAAGGAGCGCCACAGCTTCAGAACATAAACAAGGGCTCTTACATACACAGCATGTTACATTGTCTGATTGCATCTGAACAGAAATAGATAGTCGAGAGAGAGGGTTTTCAAAGCCCAATTTACATTTCATCTCTTACCTTTGGTCATCTCTCTCCTTTGATCAGGTAGGATGTGATGGAGATGAGGTTGTTAGTTTACGCTACATGTACTCTGTGAGGGGTTAGAGTACGCTGTCCATATTAGGATAGCCTCGGTCTCATCACAACTTCTAGATTGAACAAAGTTGTGCCTAGACTAGGGCTGTCCTAACATGGACACCAGTCTTATGGAGGACATGGAGCCTATTCACCAGTGGAGTTGTTGTGTTTTGAAGACAGAGAAGAGTAACTTCCTCTGAACTTTAGACAGAAAAATGTAGATCATCTACAGCACATATGTCAGAGCCAGTCAAGGGAGCGGATCACATCACTGAGCCAGTCTTAAGAAGGATTGAACCACGGCCCTTATGGAGGGGGATGATCTTGATTTATTATTAGAACCGGAGGCAGCAAGCCGGCAGCCAGTCTTATGGATCTTTTACACGCACCAATACTACATTTCCCACAATGCAAAGGTGAGCAGATCACTGAGCAGTAGGCTGCTTCATTTCAATATTTATTGGCACAGCAGTCGTCAGCATCACAGTAAAATTAACTTTCAGATACCCATCAAAAATGGAAAGCAGAAGGTGGATACTGAGAACCGGGGGTTTCAAACATGGTGGGAGCAGATATATGTTCATGAAGGTAGCTGGAAAACCTGTGCCAGTCTTCTGGTGGAGAAAGTGTGGCGGTACTGAAAGAGTATAATCTGAGACGACAGTCTTATGGAAACGAAACACTGAGCCGGACAAAAACAAGAATATGGACATGGAACAAAGGCTACAAAAGGCAGAGGAATTAAAAGCCAGGCCTCAAATCTCGACAGGCTCTGTTCAAAAAAGCCAAATCACAAGGCCAGGCTGCTGTCAAGGCCAGTTTTATTTTGGCAGAAGAGATCGCTAAATCAGCCCGAGCCAGTTTACGGAGGGGATTTCATCAAAAACTGCATGATTAAAGTTTGCCACTGAGCCAGTTTGCCCAGAAAAAGGCAACTCTTTTTAAATGTGAGTCTGAGCAGAAACACCATTGCCGAGAGAGTAGACCAGTTGTCCATCAATCTAAAAGAGCCAGCTTATGGAAAAAGGGAAAAGATTTTATTGCATATTCCTTGGCTGTGGATGAGAGCACCGACATTTCTGACATTGCCCAGTTGTCAATTTTCATGGAGGGAGCAGTGGACTCCAACCTAAGCGTGACAGAGAGTTTTTGGCTTTACGTCCTATGCATGGCACAACTACGGGGCATGATTTTATGAAGAGGTGTCAAGATGTGTAAATGAGATGGAGCTGTCTTATGGAAAAACTCGTGGGTTTGACAGATCGCCACTGAGCCACCTGCGATGTGTGGACACCAGTCGGACTGGTGGCGAAGATACGGGAAAAGATGCAAGAGAAAACGCGACAGGTGAGCTGACAGCTTATCATTGTATCATACACCAGGAAGCGTTGTGCGGCCAAAGTCTTATGGAAAATGGAGCATGTAATGAGCATCATCATGGCACAGTTAACTTTATCAGAGCCAAAGGTTTGAATCACCGCCAGTTCAAGGCATTTCTGACGGAGTTAGAAACAGAGCATGGTGATTTGCCTTATCACACAGAGGTGCGATGGCTAAGCCAGGGCCAAAGGTGCTTAAAGATGTTTCGAGCTTGAGCCAGTGAGGAGATTTGTCTGTTCTTGGACAGCAAAGGGAAAGACACAACACAACTCCGAGGGACAGAAATGTTTCTGTGTGTGGAATGGCTTTTCTGTGTGACATCACTGAGTCATCTGAATGCAATAAACTTGCAGCTGCAGGGTCGGGATCGTGTCATCTCTGATATGTACAGTACAGTGAAGGCATTTAAAACCAAACTGAGCCAGTCTATGGGAGAGCAGATGCGGAAAGAAAATTTGAGCCACTTTCCCAGCTGCCAGACCATGAAGCAGAAGCCTCTACCAGTGCAGTTCACGAGCACACAGTTGGCTGATAAAATAGGTATGCTTGAGCCACTGACTTATGGAGGGACGCAGATTTGCTGACTTTGAAGCACAAAAAGCAGGTTGGAACTCACTGTAACCCATTTGCTGTTGACGTGGAAAGCTCAGCCAGTCCAAACCTCCAAATGGAGTTGATTGACCTCCAATGCAATGATGCACTGAGGGCAAAATATGCGGCAGTGGGTCTTATGCGGAGTTCGCCCGTTTCCTCCCGGCACAATGCCCCAGCTGCCATCCAGGCTGCTCAAGCGTTGTCTATGTTTGGCAGCACATACCTGTGTGAACAACTGTTTTCTTTGATGAACCTGAACAAAACATCACACAGAAGATCTGAGCCTTAGCCTGTCTGAACACCTCCACTGAGCCAATTCTGGAGGGGATTTCTTCAGCTCAGAGCCTTACAGTCCGAACATTGATGAACTTGTGGAAAAGATGGGACACCACCAAGTATCACCCTCAACCTCAAACAAGTGAACATTACTGTGCAATCACATATTTAGAGTTTTTACTCAGTTCAAGTTTAAAAGTTAAAATTTAATATTTGTTTTCACTGCATGTTACTTCTCCTTAAACAAAGTGTTGTTTTTGATTAATAGATTTTTGCACTTTATTTTTTTGTATTTCAATCCAATTATATTTTAAAAATATTTCAGTTGAGTGGATGATAGAAAATTGCTATTACATTTTTTCTTTGAAGTAAATTTAGCCCACTTTTGCTAAAATAGAAAATATAGTCTACTGATGGTGCCTTGAATACCGGTTTCTTTCATTTAATGTTCATGTTATGGGGATATTTATATAAAGGAAATTTGTCTTTTGTGTCTGTTGAAAATTAAAGATTACTGACAGAGCCATAAGAAAATATTGCTTTATTTATCTGATCATATTGTAATATATTTGTTAGGTTTTCAGTAGGTTCAATTAGGTTCACTAGACTATATGCGTCATTTAAAAAATTTTCAATGAACATTCGAACAGTCCGGCCCTCGTCTTGTAGCTGATTTTTTTATTTGGCCCTCCGTCCATTTGACTTTGACACCCCTGATCTACAGCTTGTTCTCTTCCTTGACAGATTTCTGTCAATCAATGCAATTTATTTATAAAGCCATTTTTTACATCAGCAGTTGTCATGAAGTAGCTTTAACAGTAGTCCAAGCTAGTTTTAGTATCACTTTTGCTTTGAAGATTGATGCAGAAATTGCCTCTTCATTGGACCCTTGATTTCTAAATGTAAGGAAACCATTGGACCTCGATGTGCTGTGTCACCAAGGCCCAGGGCTGTGTTATTGTGGCTATAGGGCCTAGTAATGCTTCATTGGCACCTGTGGGAAATTTGGGATTAGTATTGATGACGGCTCAGTAGCTAAATGGACTGCAGAGAAATGTTGAAAGCAGAAGAGGGACAATAACATTTCAGAATGTAGTTAGAACACACTCTAACCTTGTGTTGTACAGATCTAGGCTTTTAATTTGATCAGCCTGTTGAAGGAGGACATTTTTAACTTGTAGTGTATTCAAGGTTTAAAATTGGCTTCTGTTGTTGAATTTCCACTTTGTCAGACTTGATTTTGCCTTACGAAAAATGTATCAACCCCTACACAAATGTCCATAATCCACATAATAATTAACATTTCCTGTTGCTGCATGGTTATTTTCCTGCTGTAGCAAAGTGGCTCAAATATTTCTTTATTTTGACATTTAACCTTTATTTAACTAGACAAGTCAGTTAAGAACTTAAGAACACATTATTTACAATGACAGCCAACACTGTCCAAACTTGGACATTGCTGGGCCAATTGTGTGCCACCCTATGGGACTCCCAATCACAGCTGGTTGTGATACAGCCTGGATTTGAACCAGGGTGTCTGTAGTGACACCTCTAGCACTGAGATGCAGTGCCTTAGACCACTGCCCCACTCGGGAGCCCGAGTGATCCTACATCTGAACCTAAATGGGCTGTGAAGAAATATTGTGAATGGTTGATTCCTTCTCTCACCCAAGCATGAGTCATAGCAAAATATAGGGACATTGGCTTCATACTGTACGGTATAATAGACCGATGGAATAAAAACTGCACATCAAACAAAGACCATGGCATTCACTGTGTTTACGATTGATCGATTCCCTTCCTTTCTCCCTCGTCATCATCATCAGAACAATGAACTCCATCTTGGAGATGACTAGAATCCACTTGAGTCATTACAGAAACACACTCATCTCAAGGTTGACTGAAGAGAAATGGACAAGCAGCCATAACTGCAAAGAGTTAGTCAAACAATGTAAGTCATTCAGGCAATATAGCTTGAGGTCAGAGGTCATAGCATGGGTGTTGTGAGACACTCAAAAAGGTGTAATGGGTTTGCTCTCAGATGTCGCATAAAGCTTACACCGTTATTTGATTTTGAAAAAGTGTGCACAGACGTTTTGGCTTTATAGCCTTCAGCATTTAGGTACAATTTTATTTTAATTCAAAACAGCATTTGTAAAGAACAACCGATGAACAACAGATGCTTCTAATCAGGGTTTCCACTCATCTGCCAATCAGGGATGTGACTTCTCTGGTCTACCTGTATTGTTGGGAGACACTGTCCAGGCATCCACACTTTCTTTCTGACCTCAAACAATTGGGCTAACGACAAATGACCCCCTATCCCTAAGTGCACTACATAAGGGTAGGGTATCTGATCAGAAGTAGTGCACTATATGGTAAATAATGTGTCATTGGAGACCCAGTCTGTGGAGGGGAGGAGGACGTGTGTGCGTGCGTGCAAGTACCCCAGCCTGCGTACCTACGTGCATGTGTGGGTGCGAGACTGCTAACGGAAATCACACATGCATTTCAGCTGTGATTCAATGTGAAAAGTGGAATAAAAAACAACAAAACAAGGGCCTGTATCTGAGGAACAAAGAACCACAGCACTAAAGAAATCAGTACCCAACCCAACCTGCAACAGGTCATCAAAACGGTTGAACTCTTTCTCATGAGTAGTACTACATTACACTACTATATTACGTCAGTGTGCATTATACAACACCAAAGTCCCTACAAAGGCCATTACATTACACCCAGTGGTCGTTTTATTAGGTACACCCAGCTAGTACTGGTTCGAACCCACCTTTGCTCCAGAACAGCCTGAATTCTTCAGAGCATGGACATGTTGCTCAATTTCTATCAAGTTGCCTAACCTGTGCCAGGAAAACATTCCCCACCAGGATTGGGCCACGGACTCATGATGCTCACGCCAAATCCTGACTCTGCCATCTCAGCATGACGCAACAGGAACTGGGATTCATCGGACTAGGCAATGTTTTTCCACTCCTCAATTATCCAGTGTTGGTGGCCCGCTTCTTGTTTTTAGCTGGTAGGAGTGGAACCCGGTGTGGTTGTCTGCAGCAATAGCCCGTCTGTGACAAAGACCGACGAGTTGTGTGTTCCGAGATGCCGTTCTGCACACCACCGTTGTACCGCGCCGTTATTTGTCTGTCTGTGGCCCGTTAGCTTGCACCATTCTTGACATTCTCCTTCGACCTCTCATCAACGAGCTGTTTTTGGCCGCAGGATAGCCACTGACTGAATGTTTTATGTTTGTCACACCATTCTCAGTAAACACTACACACTGTCATACGTGAAAAGCCCAGGAGGCCGTTTCTGATATACTGGAACCGGCGTGTCTGGCACCAACGATCATACCACACTGAAAGTCACTTACAGTAGGTCACTCATTGTTGCCCATTCTAATGTTCAATTGATTAGTAACTGAATGCCTGACTGCTTGATTTATATTGCAAACCACGGCCACATCACTATCTTATCTATCGATCAAGAGGCCTGAATACTTTCCGAATGCACAATCGATCGTTGTTCACACAAGCACTGATATTTAACCCTTTCTCCTAGGCTGAGTCTCCTCCTACACATCTGAACAGCCAATGCATCTCTGTTGCTAGACAGACAGAACCATAGTGATATCTGTTCTTCCTCACTTCATCTGACCTGACCTCTTCCGCAAAGTGCTCACTCCTCCCCAACTCAAGGCTGTCATGGTGACTGGTACCAGACTGTCTCTTCTCCTCCCATAGGATCCCTGATAACTAACAATAACATATCCTGACATAATGTAAACGTTATACCTTACTCTCTCTGCCTCAATGACATAAGTATATTTCATATCCTCAGAACCCAACACATTGAAATGCTTACTTACAAGCCCGTAACCAACAATGCAGTTTTCTGAAAATAACTAAGAAGGACAACCAGAGAGAGAGAAGAATAACATATAATTAAAGAGCAGCAGTAAGTAACAATAGCGGTGCTATATACAGGGGGTACCCGTACAATGTGTCAGTCTTCTTGGATATGACACTACAAATACACCTGTATTTGGGGAGTTTCTCCCATTCTTCTCTGCAGATCCTCTCAAGCTCTGTCAGGTTGGATGGAGAGCATTGCTGCACAGCTATGTTCAGGATTCTTCAGATGTTCGATCGTGTTCAAGTACGGGCTCTGGCTAGAACACTCAAGGACATTTAGAGACTTGTCCCGAAGCCACTCCTGTGTTGTCTTGGCTGTGTGCTTAGAGTCATTGTCCTGTTAGAAGGTGAACCATCACCCCAGGCTGAGGTCCTGAGCACTCTGGAGTAGGTTTTCATCAGGGATCTCTCTGTACTTTGCTCCATTCATCTTTCCCTCGATCCTGATTAGTCTCCCAGTCCCTACCTCTGAAAAACATCCCCACAGCATGATGCTGCCACCATGCTTCACCCTAGGGATGGTGTCAGGTGTTAGCCAGACGTGACACTTGGCATTCAGGCCAAAGAGTTCAAACTTGGTTTCATCAGACCAGAGAATCTTGTTTCTTATGTTCTGAGAGTCCTTTAGGTGCCTTTTGGTAAACTCCAAGTGGGCTGTCATGTGCCTTTTACTGAGGAGTGGCTTCTGTCTGGCCACTCTACCATAAAGGGCTGATTGGTGGAGTGCTGCAGAGATGGTTGTCCTTCTGGAAGTTTCTCCCATCACCACAGAGGAACTCTAGAGATCTGTCAGTGACCATCGGGTTCTAGGTCACCTCCCTGACACAGGCCCTTCTCCACCGATTGCTCAGTTTGGCAGGGCGGACAGCTTTAGGAAGAGTATTGGTGGTTCCAAACTTCTATTTAAGAATGATGGAGGCCACTGTGTTCTTGGGGACCTTCAATTCTGAAGTTATTTTGTGGTACCCTTCCCCAGATCTGTGCCTCAAATAAGGCTGTACCATAACAAAATCTGGAAAAAGGGGTATGAATACTTTCCGAAGACATTACATATATGTATGCTATATATGCTAACTGTTTTGTTGCAGTGGACAAGTTATATTCTGTTCTTGTATTTGGAAAAATTACTGTGAATATTGACTTGTTGAATTGACGGCCTTTGTATGGAAGGAGTCCAGGAGATTTGATATGGTTAGGCTGCTGCTTCGTGACCTTTCTAGGGTTGAATTGTATACACAATCAGAATCTTAGGAATGGGTTTAATCTAAATCAGTTCTATATTGACATGAACATCGTTTACCATGAACGCTATCTCCCAAGAAAATGCCTTTTAAAAGTTGCATTTTTGTCTGTCCCAGGATGCTGCACTACGGATTGAATCCCAGCCTTAGAAAGCTCAGGAAGAAGCAGCTCCACTGTCTTTCAATTATTCTAAGAGAGGTGTGTCTTGTGAGGTGTGTAAAAATAAAACTAGGTAGAAAACCAGAGGAGAAAAGAACTGGACTGTAGCTTTCAACATGTGGGAGGATGATGAGAAGCAGGCAGGCTGTGAAATAGACTGATTAACCATCATGAAAACCAGCCAGGCAGTGAAATAGACTGATTTAACCATCATGAAAACCAGCCAGGCAGTGAAATCGACTGATTTAACCATCATGAAAACCAGCCAGGCAGTGAAATAGACTGATTTAACCATCATGAAAACCAGCCAGGCAGTGAAATAGACTGATTTAACCATCATGAAAACCAGCCAGGCTGTGAAATAGACTGATTTAACCATCATGAACACCTCACAGGAGGAGGCAAAGCTGGGAGTGTGTGTTCCTTTTTAGTTCCTTGTAAGCCCCATCCTTCAGCTAGAAGATATTGTGTGTGTGCGTGCCTGTGTTTTCTCTATTATCCTCTCACTTGTTTGAGGGTTTGTGAAATGATAGACCCAGTTCTTAATCACTTCTCAGAGTTACAGTAATGTTTATTCTTGGGAATTGGATTTAGATTAGTTAGGGCTTTTTTAACACATGCACAATCGGAAAATAAGAGTCGAAGATGAACTGTATCATCGCCATCATCATCACCATCATCATCATCATCGCCATCATCATCATTCAGCATAATAGGATGTAAGTCCTGCTTTTTGCCTTGGACCGACTTAGCAGCAAATTTGTCAGAGTTATTCTCTATTGTGGTGCATCAGTATGAATGGTAATATCACACTGCTACATTATGGTCCTGTAGAAGAAGACATGGAAATAATACAATATAATGATGCTACATTATCCTCCTGTAGAATGAAGAAGATTGCAGAACAGCAGAGATGTTGAACTTCCAGAGATCCTGGAGCTATGACAGCTTCAGTCTTTACAAAGTTCTAGAACAGCAGATTATTTCACTCTGAAGTTTGTTGCTGAGGTCTTCTGTAAGATAAGAGAATTGAGCCACTCAGTAGGCCTCTATATAACCGCTCAATGCTGTTGTGTTGTCATGGAAACACAACCTATTGAGGCAGTTTGTGGTTGTGGTTGATATCCACATGGCTGAAAAACAAGTGCAATATACAGCTCCACCCAATGAACACATTAAGTTAGGAGTTGAATAATAACATTTTATTGTAAATAACTGTCACTTTTTGGGCGACCCAAACAAATTCATACATAAATGTGTGTTAGATCTGTAATTTTCATTGAAAGCAAGTGTGAGTGGTATATATGTTCTATTTGTGCTATTTCTATGCATCCTGTTCTTACATTTTGTTTTTGTGTCTTTTACTTTCATTTTGTACACCAGCTGAAAGTACAATATTTTTGGTTATGGAAAATATGTTCTACGGTGGTTTAGATGGTACAATGATTCTCTACATAAACTGAAATTAGGCGAACTATTCACATTTTTTAGATTTCTGCATAGTGCAACTTTAAAGCAGCAGAGCATGGTCCCTCCTATCAGCAGCAGCAGAGCATGGTCCCTCCTATCAGAAGCAGCAGAGCATGGTCCCTCCTATCAGAAGCAGCAGAGCATGGTCAGAAGCAGCAGAGCATGGTCCCTCCTATCAGAAGCAGCAGAGCATGATCCCTCCTATCAGAAGCAGCAGAGCATGGTCCCTCCTATCAGAAGCAGCAGAGCATGGTCCCTCCTATCAGAAGCAGCAGAGCATGGTCCCTCCTATCAGAAGCAGCAGAGCATGATCCCTCCTATCAGAAGCAGCAGAGCATGGTCCCTCCTATCAGAAGCAGCAGAGCATGGTCCCTCCTATCAGCAGCAGCAGAGCATGGTCCCTCCTATCAGAAGCAGCAGAGCATGGTCCCTCTTATCAGAAGCAGCAGAGCATGGTCCCTCCTATCAGAAGCAGCAGAGCATGGTCCCTCCTATCAGAAGCAGCAGAGCATGGTCCCTCCTATCAGAAGCAGCAGAGCATGATCCCTCCTATCAGAAGCAGCAGAGCATGATCCCTCCTATCAGAAGCAGCAGAGCATGGTCCCTCCTATCAGAAGCAGCAGAGCATGGTCCCTCCTATCAGAAGCAGCAGAGCATGGTCCCTCCTATCAGAAGCAGCAGAGCATGGTCCCTCCTATCAGAAGCAGCAGAGCATGATCCCTCCTATCAGAAGCAGCAGAGCATGGTCCCTCCTATCAGAAGCAGCAGAGCATGGTCCCTCCTATCAGCAGCAGCAGAGCATGGTCCCTCCTATCAGAAGCAGCAGAGCATGGTCCCTCTTATCAGAAGCAGCAGAGCATGGTCCCTCCTATCAGAAGCAGCAGAGCATGGTCCCTCCTATCAGCAGCAGCAGAGCATGGTCCCTCCTATCAGCAGCAGCAGAGCATGGTCCCTCCTATCAGCAGCAGAGGGCATTACTCCGCAGGACGTTGTCAGAGTTTTGTGTTACGTCGAGGGCAAAAAAGAAGACCGATCAGCTGGATGATACCAGCCATGATGAACAATATTGCGGCAGAGTTAATAACTTCAGCTTTAGATACTCCAGCTGAAGTAGAGCGCTCCCCCCAAGTTCCCTCTTCTCGCCGATCAACAATTTGGAGTCGCTCATGTCATCATGGAAACAACCTGTTAATACAGAATTGGGTCAGTATGTGGTTGTGGTTTGTATCCATAGCTACAGCACCCCTTTGATAAATCACAAGAAAATAAATATATAGATATTAATTAAATATTTGTACACTAGGCCTTTATTGCGCCTGTATAAGCATAGAAAAGTACTCGCCAACAAAACATTTCCTTAGCATATTAGATCTACTTATCACTATGTTTAGCCAACTGTACAAAGTGTTTCTACCGGTAGCTTGCAAAGTAAACATGATCAGTTAACAGTACATCGGCAAATACACCCCTCTGCTGCTTGACAGGCAGAGCCCAAAAAGGATGGGAATGTAACTTAAACCACTCATAATTGTCAGGTATAATTCACTTTAATTTTATACCACTCAAATATCCAATTAACAGCGGCCGTTTATGGAGAGAGATCGTGAGGCTCAGTGGAGGCTGCTGAGGGGAGGACGGCTCATAATAATGGCTGGAACGAAGTAAACGGAATGGCATCAAACGCATGGAAACCATGGGTGTTTCTCAATATGCATACTCCCGTGCTCCACACTCATGCTCCAAGTGAATTCCCAAAGGAGGCTCTCTTGAGGATGTTCTTGCGTGGATGAGAGTGTGGAGAATGCATAGCATTACATTTGAGAAGCACTCGCACTCCCCCTACTATATTACCTTACGTTGCATCCCCTCATTCACTTCTTCCAGCCAGGACAATGATAACAATAGAGACGAAACAAGATATACGTTTTACTTCATAACTATCAGCTAGCTATATGTCAATTTTAATAATGTAGCTAACCAGATAGTATAACAGGCAAAAATGACTGAAAACCAATGTTATCCAATATAGCTGTCAATTCTTTGTTGGTAGCTAGCTAACAATTATTTGTGGCTATCTGGCTAGCTAACAGTAGTAGCTGGCCAGTTAGCTCTATTGACTTACTATGGGCTTGGGACCTACGCACACTACAATGGGTTTTAGAAGCAGGTAACCATGCCCAAATTAAACACGGCATGTATTTATTAACGTATCAAGATAAAATATTTTACTCAGGCAATATATGAGATGTGAATAGGCAACATTTCATTCCGAAGTCAGTTTATTTTCTCTCGCTCATTGATTTCAAGAAAATGTTCTGAATTTTTTTTGCGGTTACGTCATATTTCTCTGCATACTTTCTGTTGAAGGTTGCATCTAATGGAGTGTGCATTCGAGAAGTGCCCTGCATGCTCCGTTTCGCATTCTTTGATTTTGACTCATACTCCGACCCTCCGTGCTCGGACCACAGTAGAATGCATTTTGAGAAACCACGTGTTTGTGCTTCCGGGAACGTTTCCATTGATCATCCTTCAGATGTTTCTTCAACTTGATTGGAGTCCACCTGTGGTAAATTCAATTGATTGGACATTATTTGGAAAGGCACACACCTGTCTATATAAGGTCTCACAGTTGACAGTGCATGTCAGAGCAAAAACCAAGCCATGAGGTCTAAGGAATTGTCCGTAGAGCTCCGAGACAGGATTGTGTTGAGGCACAGATCTGGGGAATGGTACCAAAACATTTCTGCAGCATTGAAGGTCCCCATGAACACAGTGGCCTCCATCATTCTTAAATGGAAGAAGTTTGGAACCACAAAGACTCTTCCTAGAGATGGCCGACTGGCCAAACTGAGCAATCAGGGAAGAAGGGCCTTGGCCAGGGAGGTGACCAAGAACCCAATGGTCACTCTGACAAAGCTCCAGAGTTCCTCTGTGGAGTTGTTTGTCCTTCTGGAAGGTTATCCCCATCTCTGCAGCACACCACCAATCAGGCCGTTATGGTAGAGCGGCCAGATGGAAGCCACTCCTCAGTAAAAGGCACGACAGCCCGCTTGGAGTTTGCCAAAAGGTACCTAAAGGACTCTCAGGCCATGGGAAACAAGATTCTCTGGTCTGATGGAACCAATAATGAAATCTTTGGCCTGAATTCCAAGTGTCACGTCTGGAGGAATCCTGGCACCATCCCTATGGTAAAACGTGGTGGCAGCATCATGCTCTGAGGATGTTTTTTAGCAGCAGGGACTAGGAAACAAGTCAGGATCGAGGAAAAGATGAACAGAGCAAAGTAGAGAGATCCTTGATGAAAATGTGCTTAGGACCTCAGGCTGGGAGCGAAGGTTCACCTTCCAACAGGACAATGACCCTAAGCACACGCCCAAGACAACACAGGATTGGCTTCGGGACAAGTCTCTGAATTTCCTTGAGTGGCCCAGCCAGAGTTCGGACTTGAACCCAATCAAACATAGATTAGATTAACAATTATCTTCATTCCATTCACCATATAGCTATTAATTTGAACTATTATCAAATTGCAAACCAAAACACAGAAAGAGTGGTAGAGTTGCTGGGGGTGGGTGTGACTGACATGCTTTTTAGTGCTCAATGCTATTATACTTTGCAATCAACAACATTTCAACATTTTTCTCTGTGAGGCTCCTTCTACACTGACTAAGTAGCATCTGATAATGTGAGAAAAGTCTCTCTCCATCCACTGAGGTGGTGGGGATGCACAGATGTGTGAGCTAAGGCTGGAATACTGTCCCGACTAGCTGCCCATCAGTCCACTGCAATCTCTTCCAGCATCTGCCTTGTCGATGACCATGTATCTGGGTCACTATTCTGCAGTCACCTGGTTCAGAGCAGGGATGGCATGGACATAGTCCTTATTATCCTTTCTTCCACCTACCACCTGGGCTGGAACAGTTAGTGACTTGATGCAGGTGAAGGCAGGAACACTTTCTTCACCAGAGCACACAGCCTGTTCACGTCCTCCAGCACCAGGCTCAGGAGATGGGCAAAGCACACAGCCTGTTCACGTCCTCCAGCACCAGGCTCAGGAGATGGGCAAAGCACGTGACGTGTCCGGATTTGTCTCAAAGGCCCTTCAAGATGCTGGTGAAAGCCTTTTTCATGCAGCTAGCTGAGTCGCTTACAAAAGCCTACACATTTTTAAAGTCAACCCCATTGTTGTTGAGACAGGACATGACAACTTGGGACACCGTGGTAAAGTTTGGTGAGTGCACATCTTCCAAATGCATCGAGTGTCTCATCAAGGATGACATAAATGTCCTTCCCTCTACAGCATCTTTGATGTCCTGCACATATTGTGGATAGAGCTCTGGCAGATATTCTGTACGCAGATGGGATGGCGCTGGGATAGACCCTCCCTGCTTGCAGTGTTTCTTCAGAAATGTGGGGAACTTGGGCCCCTTCTCGAAGTATGTCTGCCTTGATTAATGATCTTGAGAAGTCCAAGATGAATTCCTTTCTCTCAGCTGTGGAGGGAATATTTAACAGACAGGAGGCCAGGGGCTATGTTCTTGTTTGGACTGGAAAACCATTTAGAAAATACATAACAATGGTTCATTTGGTAAATTAAGAATTCTCAGGTTGAGTTCAATATCAGGCCTACAATAGATCTCAGTCTTTGAAGCTAAGCACACTCTCTCCTGAAGCCACCCACACACACAGACTGCCCATAAACCTGACAGAGGCCTGGAACACACAGAAACAGACACACAGCCCATAAACCTGACAGAAGGTCTCACACACAAAAACATTTTCAAACAATGAAAGATACTGTGACTTGCTGCTTTTGTCTTTCCTAACTTGTCACTTGTTTTGATAGCTCCACCACATCACTTTGGCTAATTTGTTAGCTGAAGTAATGTTAGCTAGCTAAGTTAGCTAGCTAGGCTAAATGATGTGATGGAGCTGGAATGACAGCATGGAAAGTGACAGCGTGGAAAGCTTGCACGGCTAACGTTAACTAGCTGACTGCTGAAGCAGGGGCACACTGAAGCAGCTACTATGTAGATACAGACAAAAATGGATTAGTCAAGAACAGATATTAGCTAACTACAACAAACCTACTAGCTAGATAATATATCTGTCGCTAGCTAAAGCCTCCAAATGTTTACCTGGTCCAATAGCCCTCCTATTTTTGTGTCGGAGCGACCTCAGGTGCTCCACCTCAGTTTGACACCGCATGTAATCGATTGAATGCTGACAGACTTTGCAGACAAGTACTCCTCCATCCTCGTACAATTCAGCTGGAAACTCCCTGACCTTGTCCCTGGCTGTTATTCTGGTCGCCAAACATTTACTCCTCCATCCTCGTACAGTTCAGCTGGAAACTCCCTGACCTTGTCCCTGCCTGTTATTCTGGTCGCCAAACATTTACTCCTCCATCCTCGTACAGTTCAGCTGGAAACTCCCTGACCTTGTCCCTGGCTGTTATTCTGGTCGCCAAACATTTACTCCTCCATCCTCGTACAGTTCAGCTGGAAACTCCCTGACCTTGTCCCTGGCTGTTATTCTGGTCGCCAAACATTTACTCCTCAGCTCCTCTGCTGTTAATCTGTTCTTTTTAATCAGATACTTCTTTCCTCAGACCGCTGTCATTCATTCACAGAGCTGTCTGCACCCTGCACCTCCCACTCACAACTTTTCGTTGATTTGATATACAGTACATCAATGAAAACGGTGGAAAAACTGTTATTCAACAATACAATTTTATTTAACTTTGCTCTCAGCTGGCAGCTTTTTAGCTTTCGAATCCTATGCATTTTATTGGAAATTCTGCGGATATTCGTCGGAATTCTGCATGCGCAGATTCTGTGCGGGTCTAGTCATACGTGATGCCTTTCCTGCTTTTACTTATGCAGGAAAATAAAAGTAAGGCATGTGATATATAATTGTCACCCTAAAATAATCTCATATAATTATAGTTCATACAGGTTTTATACCAACTCTGTATAAATAGCATCTAAAATATACATTGAGTGTAGAAAACATTAAGGACACCTGCTCTTTCCATGGCAGACTGATCAGTTTAATCCAGGTGAAAGCTATGATCCCTTATTGATGTTACTTAAATCCACTTCAATCGGTGTAGTTGAAGGGGAGGACCAACTGACCTACTCCCTGACCAAAATGGCTGACATTTTATACTGTCATAATAACATTCATGTCCATTCTTGTATTCTAATTCTAATTCTATGGCTTTGACAGCCTCGTCTATTTCAAAGTTATAGAGAAGTCATAGAAAGGTATTTTTCACATCCATGTTTCACCTAAATGACTGACTGAGCTCTGGTGGCCTGCAGGTTGGAGCTCCATGCGGAGCTTGGCATGGAGTCGTAGACCTCACACTGAATCTGGCTCGTGCTCATTTTCACACAGCTTATCCACAGGCCGTCCCAGACCACCTCCGTGGTGACCAAGTTAGCTGATGTGAAGGTTGTCTCCATCCAGGTGGGGAGTGCACACACTACAATGGTGGTGATTAATCCCATTACTCCCAGGACGATGCCCACAATCTCCATGCCCATCGACATACTGGGTCCCTGGGTACATTTCTCTACACCTGCTCATCCTGGAGGAATAAGGATGTGACTCAACAAATACATTTCAAAACCGCAGAGATGATGAACTTCCAGAGGAGATCCTGGAGCTATGACAACTGAAGTCTTTACAAAATTCAAGAACAACAGATTATTTCACTCTGAAGTTTGTTGCTGAAGTTACTGTTACATAGGAAAGTATTTCCACCAGTATGTTTTATTAAAATGACAGATTTATGTGTGTGTGTGTGCTCTGTCTGGGGTAGCGTTTCTAATTAGTGAGATTGAGCTGTGCCACCTGCTGTCCTAATGCCACCAGGATGCAAAGAGGTCGACCCTGAAGAGGAACATGAATATTTAACAACACTTACTGGAGGGAGGGAGAGCTGGTGTTATTTTGCTCAGTAATTACTGACAGACCCACAGGGGTCTAGGCTAGACTGGACTGTACATCTCCAGAGCAGCTTGTCAGAGAGCACAGTAATGGGGAAATAAACTCAGACTGAGGCCGTCTGAGAGATGGGAAGGATGGTGGGAGTAGAGGGAGGGAGGGAGAAGGCGGAAGAGGGGAATGGACAGGTAAGGAGGGGGAGAGATCTGGCACAGGGAGAAAGATTGAGGAGAGATGGAGAGAAGGGGTAGAGGTAGAGAGAGAGAATGAAGAATCGTGTGTATGTGTATATATACAGTATATCTTGAGATACTTGGCTGAGATATTTAGCTTGTTATGGCTGTACAGAACAACAGCAGACTCTAGCCTCATAAATATATACAGTATATCGTATAACACGTTGCATACAGTATTTACCAGCCAGAGGACTGAGGATTTACTGTTTTGCCCCTGTGCCTGTTCAATCCCCAAGTGTCTTAATTTAAGTTACTTGTAAAGGATATTGGGACCTGTCCTGTGGGCTGGTGGTAAATGAGACCTGTCTTGGGAGATGAGACCTGTCCTGTGGCCTGGTGGTAGATGAGACCTGTCCTGTGGCCTGGTGGTAGATGAGACCTGTCCTGTGGCCTGGTGGGTGATGAGACCTGTCCTGTGGCCTGGTGGGTGATGAGACCGGTCCTGTGGTCTGGTGGTAGATGAGACTTGTCTGGTGGGAGATGAGACCTGTCTGGTGGGAGATGATACCTGTCTGGTGGTAGATGAGACCTGTCTTGTGGCCTGGTGGGAGATGAGACCTGTCTTGTGGCCTGGTGGGAGATGAGACCTGTCTGGTGGTAGATGAGACCTGTCCTGTGGCCTGGTGGTAGATGAGACCTGTCTTGTGGTAGATGAGACCTGTCTTGTGGTAGATGAGACCAGTCCCGTGGTCTGGTGGGAGATGAGACCTGTCTTGTGGCCTGGTGCTAGATGAGACCTGTCCTGTGGCCTGGTGGGAGATGAGGCATGTCCTGTGGCCTGGTGGGAGATGAGGCATGTCCTGTGGCCTGGTGGTAGATGAGACCTGTCTTGTGGCCTGGTGGTAGATGAGACCTGTCTTGTGGCCTGGTGGGAGATGAGACCTATCCTTTGGCCTGGTGGGAGATGAGACCTGTCTGGTGGGAGATGAGACCTGTCTTGTGGTCTGGTGGTAGACGAGACTTGTCCTTTTGGCCTGGTGGGAGATGAGACCTGTCTGGTGGGAGATGAGACTTGTCCTGTGGCCTGGTGGGAGATGAGACCTGTCCTGTGGCCTGGTGGTAGATGAGACCTGTCTTGTGGCCTGGTGGTAGATGAGACCTGTCTTGTGGCCTGGTGGGAGATGAGACCTGTCTTGTGGCCTGGTGGGAGATGAGACCTGTCTTGTGGTCTGGTGGGAGAAGAGACCTGTCTTGTGGTCTGGTGGGAGATGAGACCTGTCCTGTGGCCTGGTGGTAGATGAGACCTGTCCTGTGGCCTGGTGGGAGATGAGACCGGTCCTGTGGTCTGGTGGTAGATGAGACTTGTCTGGTGGGAAATGAGACCTGTCTTGTGGCCTGGTGGGAGATGAGACCTGTCCTGTGGCCTGGTGGTAGAGGAGACCTGTCTTGTGGCCTGGTGGTAGATGAGACCTGTCCTGTGGTCTGGTGGGAGATGAGACCTGTCTTGTGGCCTGGTGGTAGATGAGACCTGTCTTGTGGCCTGGTGGGAGATGAGACCTGTCCTGTGGCCTGGTGGTAGATGAGACCTGTCTTGTGGCCTGGTGGGTGATGAGACCTGTCCTGTGGTCTGGTGGGAGATGAGACCTGTCTTGTGGTCTGGTGGGAGATGAGACCTGTCTTGTGGCCTGGTGGGAGATGAGACCTGTCTTGTGGTCTGGTGGGAGATGAGACCTGTCTTGTGGCCTGGTGGGAGATGAGACCTGTCCTGTGGCCTGGTGGTAGATGAGACCTGTCCTGTGGCCTGGTGGGTGATGAGACCTGTCCTGTGGCCTGGTGGGAGATGAGACTTGTCTGGTGGGAAATGAGACCTGTCTTGTGGCCTGGTGGGAGATGAGACCTGTCCTGTGGCCTGGTGGTAGATGAGACCTGTCTTGTGGCCTGGTGGTAGATGAGACCTGTCTTGTGGCCTGGTGGGAGATGAGACCTGTCTTGTGGTCTGGTGGGAGAAGAGACCTGTCTTGTGGTCTGGTGGGAGATGAGACCTGTCCTGTGGCCTGGTGGTAGATGAGACCTGTCCTGTGGCCTGGTGGGAGATGAGACCGGTCCTGTGGTCTGGTGGTAGATGAGACTTGTCTGGTGGGAAATGAGACCTGTCTTGTGGCCTGGTGGGAGATGAGACCTGTCCTGTGGCCTGGTGGTAGAGGAGACCTGTCTTGTGGCCTGGTGGTAGATGAGACCTGTCCTGTGGTCTGGTGGGAGATGAGACCTGTCTTGTGGCCTGGTGGTAGATGAGACCTGTCTTGTGGCCTGGTGGGAGATGAGACCTGTCCTGTGGCCTGGTGGTAGATGAGACCTGTCTTGTGGCCTGGTGGGTGATGAGACCTGTCCTGTGGTCTGGTGGGAGATGAGACCTGTCTTGTGGTCTGGTGGGAGATGAGACCTGTCTTGTGGCCTGGTGGGAGATGAGACCTGTCTTGTGGTCTGGTGGGAGATGAGACCTGTCTTGTGGCCTGGTGGGAGATGAGACCTGTCCTGTGGCCTGGTGGTAGATGAGACCTGTCCTGTGGCCTGGTGGGTGATGAGACCTGTCCTGTGGCCTGGTGGGAGATGAGACTTGTCTGGTGGGAAATGAGACCTGTCTTGTGGCCTGGTGGGAGATGAGACCTGTCCTGTGGCCTGGTGGTAGATGAGACCTGTCTTGTGGCCTGGTGGTAGATGAGACCTGTCCTGTGGTCTGGTGGGAGATGAGACCTGTCTTGTGGCCTGGTGGGAGATGAGACCTGTCTTGTGGCCTGGTGGGTGATGAGACCTGTCCTGTGGTCTGGTGGGAGATGAGACCTGTCTTGTGGTCTGGTGGGAGATGAGACCTGTCTTGTGGCCTGGTGGGAGATGAGACCTGTCTTGTGGTCTGGTGGGAGATGAGACCTGTCTTGTGGCCTGGTGGTAGATGAGACCTGTCCTGTGGCCTGGTGGGTGATGAGACCTGTCCTGTGGTCTGGTGGGAGATGAGACCTGTCTTGTGGTCTGGTGGGAGATGAGACCTGTCTTGTGGTCTGGTGGGAGATGAGACCTGTCTTGTGGCCTGGTGGGAGATGAGACCTGTCTGGTGGGAGATGAGACCTGTCTTGTGGCCTGGTGGTAGATGAGACCTGTCTTGTGGCCTGGTGGGAGATGAGACCTGTCTTGTGGTCTGGTGGGAGAAGAGACCTGTCTTGTGGTCTGTTGGGAGATGAGACCTGTCTTGTGGCTTGGTGGGAGATGAGACCTGTCCTGTGGCCTGGTGGTAGATGAGACCTGTCCTGTGGCTTGGTGGTAGATGAATGGTGGTCTGGGCAACTAACACGGTCTCACATCAGAATTAGATGTTCATCCATGTTTCTCAAATATCACATTTTGAAGTTGTTGCAGACCCTAAAATTATAATTGTGTTAAAGTTAAGTTTAGGCATTCACTCCAAATGGTTATGGTAAGGGTGTGTGTTTGTGTATCTGTGTGTCTTTGAGCGTGCACAGTACCGTTTGGCAAACCCTGACAGGGGTCTCCAAAAAGGAGAGGAGCAAAGAGGGCCTTCCTATCTCTGAGGGCCTCCGTCTTTGAGTTTATTTCCCCATTACTGTGCTCTCTGACAAGCCGCTCTGGAGATGTACAGTTCAGCCTAGCCTAGACCCCTGTGGGCCTATCAGTAATTACTGAGCAAAATAACTATCTGTCTCTCTCTTTCTCTCTGTGTGTGTCTCTCTCTCTCTGTCTCTCTCTCTCTCGGTCTCTCTCCTTCGGTCTCTCTCTCTCGGTCTCTCTCTCTCGGTCTCTCTCCTTCGGTCTCTCTCTCTCTCGGTCTCTCTCCTTCAGTCTCTCTCTCGGTCTCTCTCTCCTTCGGTCTCTCTCTCTCGGTCTCTCTCTCCTTCGGTCTCTCTCTCTCTCGGTCTCTCTCCTTCGGTCTCTCTCTCTCTCGGTCTCTCTCCTTCAGTCTCTCTCTCTCGGTCTCTCTCTCCTTCGGTCTCTCTCTCTCGGTCTCTCTCTCTCTCGGTTTCTCTCTCTCCCGGTCTCTCTCTCTCTGTCTCTCTCTCTCTGTGTCTCTCTTTCTTTCTTTCTCTCTCTCTCTCTCTCTCTCTCTCTCTCTCTCTCGATCTCTCTCTCTCTCTCTCTCTCTCTCTCGATCTCTCTCTCTCTCCCTCCTCCACTAGTACTGTATTATCACTGTTAATTCATCTCCTCCACTCTGTAGGAACTAAAAGGCAGGAAAGCTAACAGGGCTTACTCTCCTATCAGTGTTTTAGTTTCATACCTTGAAGGGCCTTCAGTCAGTACATTGTGAAAGCACATGCCTTAAATCTTGTATTATAAATGCACTCTCCGCAACTCTTCTGAGAAATATGTCTGGGATTTACTTATATATTAAGTGCAAATAGGAGAGCTCTCTATCCAGCTCTTTTATCACATAATCACTCAAACTAAATAATGTTCAGTCATGTGTTTTTCAAACATTCATAGCCTGTAAAATGGTGTTAGATTGATCCATGTGTCTGAAAATGATTGATGCGAGGAGAACACAGCTTTTCTCAGCCCCAGTAGATTGACAGATCTATTGACCATCATACAATACCTGTTGGCAGTGCCTCCACAATCAACCTTTTGAGAGAGAGCCCATTGGAGTCCTGTGGCAGTTTCAGCTGCTCTAATGCCATCAGGCTGAGTGGTCCTAGACATGATTATTAGGCCTAGTCATCCCATCTATCAGTGGATTCTAGTGAGCTGTATCCTAAACCCCACTGGGAACCACTTTACACTGTGTTTTCTCTGGGTCACTGAATATTCAACAGGCCTGAAGCACTGTGTGAGCTGTCTTTCATGACAGATAGAGACACACAGTCTCCACTCATGTCTTAGATTGTGATTACTGGGAGGAACAACCCAGGGTCGTGTTCATTAGGGCACGCAATGGAAAATGCTTTTAAACATTTTGCAACGGGCAATGAAAATTAGCTTCTTTTTTTTTTATTGGATCCATCCAGGTAGTTAGTCCTTGTTTCAGTCTGTTTTCTTCTGTTTGGTGCCGAATGAACACCACCACTGAATATGTATGAGTCCTCTTCACTGGAACCCTGGGAGGGTAAATCAACAAGTCATCAAAGATTTTATCTTTATCAGTAGTGCTCTGTGTGGGCGGAGTAGGCGATCTTGAAGGAGTAGAGCATCTTTGCTGCTTCCCCAGGGAAAGCAGGGGGGTCTGGCGCATCTCACAGCAACAAGGGATATTCTGAGAATGTTTTCTGAGCGTCGCCATGTGGTTGCCATGGCATTAGTGATGAATCAGATCTGCATGTTTGTTTGTGCTTTGATTTGCTTCATTGTAATGTTGATGTAAGCTTGTGAACAGAGGTGAGATCACAGAGATAGAATAGTTTTATCTTTAGAGGGGAGTTATACTGTAATTTATATATGCCTTCCCTTCCTCGGTACACAGGTATACACACTTTAAAGATGTTAATTGATGAGGAGGAACTAGGACGTGTCCCCTGATTGGATACAGAGATTAACTGAGTTTATTGGTCTGTTTTTTGTGTAACCATGGATATGGAATGGCTCCCGGGAGGGTCTTTGAGAAAAAACAAATTGTGTGAATCAACAGTTTTTGTTCAGGATTTAAAGAAAGTATTTTTAAAAATTGCAGGGCGCCAAATTCAAAACAACAAAAATTCCTCAAACATACAAGTATTATACACCATTTTAAAGAAACTTCTTGTTAATCCCACCACAGTGTCCGATTTCAAAAAGGCGAAAGTACACGAGGCGATTATGTTAGGTCAGCGCCTAGTCACAGGAAACCATACAGCCATTTTCCAGCCAAGGAGAGGGCTCACAAAAGTCAGAAATAGCAATTTAAATGAATCACTAACCTTTGATCTTCATCAGATGGCACTCACAGGACTTCATGTTACACAATAAATGTGTGTTTTTGTTCATCTTTATGTCCAAAAACCTCAGTTGAAATTGGCACGTTATGTACAGTAATCATTGTCTCAAACAAACATCAGGTGAAATTTCAGATTACAGAAATACTCATCATAAACATTGATGAAAAATACAAGTTTTATACATAGGATTAAAGATAAATGTCTTGTTAATCCAGCCACTGTGTCAGATTTCAAAAAGGCTTTACGGCAAAAGCACACCATGCGATTATGTTAGGTCAGCGCCTAGCCACAGAAAACCATACATCCATTTTCCAACCAAGGAGAGGTGTCACAAAAGTCAGAAATAGTGTTAAAATGAATCACTTACCTTTGATGATCTTTATCTGGTGGCGCTCCCAGGTCTCCATGTTAGACAATAAATGTTTGTTTTGTTCGATAATGTCCCCCTTCGTGTCCAAAAACCTCAGTTTTGTTGGTGCGTTTAGTTCAGTAATCCAAAGGCACAAAGTGCGCTCTCAACATCCAGACGAAAAGTCAAAAGTACAATAAAAGTTTGTAGAAACATGTCAAATGATGTTCAAAATCAATCCTCAGAAGGTTTTTGTCATAAATAATCAATAATATTTCAACCGGACCAAAGCTTTGTCAATTGAAAAGGAGAAACAAGAAATGCGCGCTCCCGATCACACACTGGACACATGTCTGGAAATTTTTCAGAGTAAAAGCCTGAAACAATGCCTAAAGACTGGCCACATGTAGAAGAAGCCATAGAGATCGCGAACTGGGTCCCTAAGTCTTTGTATGGTGGATAGGCTTTCAATGGAAAAACAGCCTTTCAAAATAATAGTACTTCCTGGATGGATTTTCCTCAGGTTTTTGCCTCAAATCAAATTTATTTATATAGCCCTTCGTACATCAGCTGATATCTCAAAGTGCTATACAGAAACCCAGCCTAAAACCCCAAACAGCAAGCAATGCAGGTGTAGAAGCACGGTGGCTACGAAAAACTCCCTAGAAAGGCCAAAACCTAGGAAGAAACCTAGAGAGGAACCAGGCTATGTGGGGTGGCCAGTCCTCTTCTGGCTGTGCCGGGTGGAGATTATAACAGAACATGGCCAAGATGCTCAAATGTTCATAAATGACCAGCATGGTCGAATAATAATAAGGCAGAACAGTTGAAACTGGAGCAGCAGCACGGTCAGGTGGACTGGGGACAGCAAGGAGTCATCATGTCAGGTAGTCCTGGGGCATGGTCCTAGGGCTCAGGTCCTCCTCCGAGAGAAAGAAAGAGAGAATTAGAGAGAGCAAATGTGGAGTGGCCAGTCCTTTTCTGGCTGTGCCGGGTGGAGATTATAACAGAACATGGCCAAGATGTTCATAAATGACCAGCATGGTCGAATAATAATAAGGCAGAACAGTTGAAACTGGAGCAGCAGTACGGCCAGGTGGACTGGGGACAGCAAGGAGTCATCATGTCAGGTAGTCCTGGGGCATGGTCCTAGGGCTCAGGTCCTCCGAGAGAGAGAAAAAAAGAGAGAAGGAGAGAATTAGAGAACGCACACTTAGATTCACACAGGACACCAAATAGGACAGGAGAAGTACTCCAGATATAACAAACTGACCCTAGCCCCCCGACACATAAACTACTGCAGCATAAATACTGGAGGCTGAGACAGGAGGGGTCAGGAGACACTGTGGCCCCATCCGAGGACACCCCCGGACAGGGCCAAACAGGAAGGATATAACCCCACCCACTTTGCCAAAGCACAGCCCCCACACCACTAGAGGGATATCTTCAACCACCATCTTACCATCCTGAGACAAGGCTGAGTATAGCCCACAAAGATCTCCGCCATGGCACAACCCAAGGGGGGGCGCCAACCCAGACAGGATGACCACATCAGTGAATCAACCCACTCAGGGGACGCACCCCTTCCAGGGACGGCATGAGAGAGCCCCAGCAGGCCAGTGACTCAGCCCCTGTAATAGGGTTCGAGGCAGAGAATCCCAGTGGAAAGAGGGGAACCGGCCAGACAGAGACAGCAAGGGCGGTTCGTTGCTCCAGAGCCTTTCCGTTCACCTTCCCACTCCTGGGCCAGACTACACTCAATCATATGACCCACTGAAGAGATGAGTCTTCAGTAAAGACTTAAAGGTTGAGACCGAGTTTGCGTCTCTGACATGGGTAGACAGACCGTTCCATAAAAATGGAGCTCTGCCATATCAATTCTGTTATACTCACAGGCATTATTTTAACAGTTTTGGAAACGTTATTTTCTATCCAAATCAAATTATATGCATATCCTAGCTTCTGGGCCTGAGGAGCAGGCAGTTTAATTTGGGCACGCCTTTCATCCAAAATTCCGAATGCTGCCCCCTACCTTAGTGAAGTTAATATCATGAATACGTACTATACCTTTCGGTGGCTTTTATTTTATTGACCTAAAACATCTAATCCGGGATTCAATCTGATTGTGCTTGTCGACAATTCACCATTTTAAAGGTCATTTCTGATCACGCTGACATCTGCAGCATTTTACTGTGAATGCAATCTCCGCAAAAGCGGTAACATTCTTTTAAAAGCTGCATTGTCGGCAACATGTGATCGATCATATTGAATCCCAGGCCTAGTGACAGTAATTCTGCATAAGTCAAGATACCAGTTTGGAGATTTCCCAGGACAATGCCCTGTAGAATAGTCACATTGACCTGTGATCGATGGAAGAATAGATGCCTTCCCAGAACTGTCTGTGGTATTTAACCTTGCTGTAGCCATGAGCTGAACTTTGCCGTTTGTCACTTTGTTGCTGTAGGATCTTAGAGAACATCCACGTTGAGCTGAGTCACTGATGGCTAAGTTCCAATATCCACACTAGCGTACTACTTAGAATGCATGGTCAATATACAGGTAACTGCCAAAATAACGGAAACACTTGAGGAAATGAGGGATACAAAGTATATTCAAATCAGGTGCTTCCACACAGGTGTGGTAACCTGAGTTGATTAAGCAGTTAACATCCCATCATGTATAGGGTCATGTATAAAAATGACCAGTTGCCCATTATTTTGCGTACCATGGCTAGAAGAGATCTCAGTGAAGAGGTGTCTCAATGGAGCATAGTGCTTTAAAGTGTGTGTGTGTGTGTGTATGTATTTATGTCTGTCACCAGATATTAACCCAATTGAACACCAGTTATGGGAGATTCTGGAGCAGTGTTTTCTCACCACCATCAACAAACATCAAATAATGTAATTTGTCGGGGAAGAATGGTGTCGCATCCCTCCAATAGAGTTGCAGACACTGGGCTGGGTTATAGCTTATAGAATAAGGACTGAGAAGATGAGAGAGAGAGAGGTATAGGGATAGGTGAGAGGAGGAGGAGGGAGGGAGGGAGAATAATAGGGTTAGGTGAGAGGAGGAGGAGGCGAGGGTGTGTAACCGGGTTAGGTGAGAGGAGGAGGAGAGGGAGAAAAACAGGGTTAGGTGAGAGGAGGAGGAGGAGAGGGTGAGGAACCGGGTTAGGTGAGAGGAGGAGGAGAGGGAGAAAAACAGGGTTAGGTGAGAGGAGGAGGAGGAGAACAAGGGGAGAGGAGAAGGAGGAGAACAGGGGGAGAGGAGGAGGAGGAGAACAGGGGGAGAGGAGAAGGAGGAGAACAAGGGGAGAGGAGAACAGGGGGAGAGGAGAAGGAGGAGAACAGGGGGAGAGGAGAAGGATGAGAACAGGGGGAGAGGAGAAAGAGGAGAACAGGGGAGAGGAGAAAGAGGAGAACAGGGGGAGAGGAGAAGGAGGAGAACAGGGGGAGAGGAGAAAGAGGAGAACAAGGGGAGAGGAGAAAGAGGAGAACAGGGGGAGAGGAGAAGGAGGAGAACAAGGGGAGAGGAGAAGGAGGAGAACAAGGGGAGAGGAGAAGGAGGAGAACAAGGGGAGAGGAGAAGGAGGAGAACAAGGGGAGAGGAGAAGGAGGAGAACAAGGGGTCGCTCTGGATAAGAGCGTCTGCTAAATGACTTAAATGTAAATGTAACAAGGGGAGAGGAGAAGGAGGAGAACAAGGGGAGAGGAGAAGGAGGAGAACAGGGGGAGAGGAGAAGGAGGAGAACAGGGGGAGAGGAGAAGGAGGAGAACAAGGGGAGAGGAGAAGGAGGAGAACAAGGGGAGAGGAGAAAGAGGAGAACAAGGGGAGAGGAGAAGGAGGAGAACAAGGGGAGAGGAGAAGGAGGAGAACAAGGGGAGAGGAGAAGGAGGAGAACAAGGGGAGAGGAGAAGGAGGAGAACAAGGGGAGAGGAGAAGGAGGAGAACAAGGGGAGAGGAGAAGGAGGAGAACAGGGGGAGAGGAGAAAGAGGAGAACAAGGGGAGAGGAGAAGGAGGAGAACAAGGGGAGAGGAGAAGGAGGAGAACAAGGGGAGAGGAGGAGAACAAGGGGAGAGGAGAAGGAGGAGAACAAGGGGAGAGCGGGGCGACTGGAGGAACTAGCCAACGTTATTAACAAAGGGACCTGGAACACTGCATTATTGATGGAGGGAAGAGAAAGAGAGAAAGGAGAGGTGGACAGGATTTCTCCATCTCTCTTCCTGATTAGTCAAGTATGGGGAGAAGTTTCTCACACACTAGCTGCACGAACACATGGAGAGAGAGAATGTCATCTACATTTGATTTGGTTACCTAAGCTATTTAAGTACAGTGCATTTGGAAAGTATTCAGACCCCCTGACTTTTTCCACATTTTGTTACATTACAGCCAAGTAAAATGTATTAAATAAAACATTTTCCTCTTCAATCTACACACAATACTCAATAATGACAGTTAAAATAGGTTTTTAGACATTTTAGCAAATGTTTGAAAATACATAAGTATTCAAACTCTTTGCTATGAGACATGAAATTGAGCTCAGGTTCATCCTGTTTCCATTGATCATGCTTGAGATATTTCTACAACTTGATTCGAGTCCATCTGTGGTAAATTCAATTGATTGGACATGATTTGGAAAGGCACACACCTGTCTATATAAGGTCCCACAGTTGACAGTGCATTTCAGAGCAAATACCAAGCCATGTGGCCAAACTGAGCAATCGGAGGAGAAGGGCCTTGGTCAGGGAGGTGACCAAGAACCCGATGGTCTGACAGAGTTCTTCTGTGGAGATGGGAGAACCTTCTGGAAAGACAACCATCTCTGCAGCGCTCCACCAATCAGGCCTTTATGGTAGAGTGGCTAGATGGAAGCCACTCCTCAGTAAAAGGCACCACAGACTGCTTGGAGTTAAAGGACTCTCAGACCATGAGAAACAAGATTCTCTGGTCTGATGAAACCAAGATTGGACTCTTTGGCCTGAATGCCAAGCGTTACATCTGGAGGAAACCTGGCACCATCCCTACGGTGAAGCATAGTGGTTGCAGCATCATGCTGTAGAGTTGTTTTTCAGTGGCAGGGACTGATGCTCCCCATCCAACCTGACAGAGCTTGTGAATGGGATAAACTGCACTGCCCAAATACAGGTGTGCCAAGCTTGTATCGGCATACCCAAGAATACTCTAAACTGTAATTGCTGCCCACAGTGCTTCAACAAAGTACTGAGTAAAGGGTCTGAATAATTAATTTGCAAAAATGTAAAGAATCCAGTTTTTGCATTGTCATTATGGGGTACAGTATTGTGTGTAGATTGATGAGGGGAAATAACAATTTAATATATTTTAGAACATGGCTGTAACGTAACAAAATGTGGAAAAATTCAAGGGGTCTGAATACTTTCCGAATGCACTGTATGTCTCATTAATGACATTCATGTGTTCCTGCTTTCCTTTTCCAGAATAAAGTGATCAACATTGACAGACTGAAGGTGAAGCTTCAGGTAAGAGCCTTATAATGGATTCTATAATCTGTCCTTATTTCTCAATCCTGCCCAAACTATACAGCCCCTGTTACCCCATCAGGCGTGGTGTGTGTGTGTGTGTGTGTGTGTGTGTGTGTGTGTGTGTCCCATCTCTCCTACAGTGATGTATCAGGGTTATCACCACAAATTAATTGCACAACCTAACCTAATTGTCTAAATAACTAATAAAAACAATTCTGATTCAGTAGTTATATCTCCGTGAATCTTCTACACTAAGCCCAATGTTCTCCTGACCCCAGTCACTCACTGCAGAGGCTCTCTGTTTCTCTGTCTGTGTGTCTGTCTCTTTCCCTCTCTTTCCCTCTCTTTCCCTCTCTCTCTCCCTCTCCATCCCTTTCCATCTCTCTCCCCTTCCCTCTGTCTCTCTCTCTCTCATCCTCCTCTCTCTCTCTCTCATTCCCTCTCTCTCTCCCTCTCCATCCCTTTCCATCTCTCTCTCTCTGTCTCTCTCTCTCTCTCTCTCATCCTCCTCTCTCTCTCTCTCTCATCCTCCTCTCTCTTTCTCAATTCAATGTAAGAAGCATTATTGGCATGGGAAACATATGTTTACATTGCCAAAGCCAGTACATTGGATTTGTTTTTTGTTTTGTAGGCAGTGTGCACATAGCCTGTCTTCTTCTCTTGAGAGCCAGGTCTGCCTTTGGCGGCCTTTCTCAATAGCAAGGCTATGTTCACTGAGTCTGCACATAGTCAACGATTTTAGTTTATACCACTAGTTTATATTCATGAGTATGGGGGGGAGGAGAAGCCTTTAGTACCTGTATGATGGGGGTGGGATGGAAACAGAAAGTAAGAGGGAGAGAAGGAAAGAAAAACACAACTCAACTGAAAACTCATACACAGAGCCAGCCACCGTGTATTGAAATTCCACTGCACACAAAAAAATCACTTTTCAAATGTATTTTATTATAAACCAACATGAGGGTCGAGGGATGCAAACACCTAGTAAGCAAACCCCTGGACTGGTAGCCTCTGGGGGGTACCAGTGGTGAGGTAATGGAGGACAGTACCAGTGGTGAGGTAATGGAGGACAGTACCAGTGGTGAGGTAATGGAGGACAGTACCAGTGGTGAGGTAATGGGGGGGGCAGTACCAGTGGTGAGGTAATGGGGGACAGTACCAGTGGTGAGGTAATGGGGGACAGTACCAGTGGTGAGGTAATGGGGGGGCAGTACCAGTGGTGAGGTAATGGGGGACAGTACCAGTGGTGAGGTAATGGGGGGGGGGCAGTACCAGTGGTGAGGTAATGGAGGACAGTAGCAAATGCTGGAGGAGATTGAGAGGCATAATTAGCAGAAATTCCACAGAGGTTTGACTAATGGGGTGACAGGGCGGAGGCAGCCACTAGTTTATATTCATGAGTATGACCTGATGCCTTATGCCCGCTTCACCTACCTGCACAGCATGCTGGGAAGTCACGAAGACTCCATATTCATTATCAAGCTTTCCCCCCAGTTTGAATCCAAGTTCAAAACGTTCCTAACATCAATTCTAAATTGGTCCTCTACCCCCTCGCCCCAACCCCCTACTTTAAGTTAAGTGAGAGCGACAGTGAATGCCATTTCAATTTTTGTTTGTGAGACTTGAACTCTATGTCTTACCTCAAAGGAGTTTTATGTTAAGCAATGAAACCGTGGTATTGAAATGATTAATTCCTATAGAGGTGAATCCTAACTTCCCATTGACATCACTGCAACATCACTGAGAACTTAGAATGCACCCCAATGGGAAATTATACATTTACCTTTAATAATTCTCCTCTTCTTTCTCCAGATCTGGGACACAGCTGGACAGGAGCGTTTCCGCAGCGTCACACACGCCTACTACCGTGACGCCAATGGTGAGACAGACACACACACACACTTCCTCTTTTTACTCTCTCACACCCAGACAAACACACTTGTGTGATTCTGTCTCAATACTGCTACAGCTGCTGTGGTGACAGAAACCAGAGGGATTCTCTCCCTCATTAAGAAACAAGCTGCATTATACGTTACTTAAAGTGCTGCTTAGTATGCTGAGTTTCATAACATTTAAATGCAGATTAGGATGATATGTAATTGAGCTGAATAAAATGTATGGTTCACTGTTTACATGTCTGTGAGAATGCAATTTGATTATTACCATTTGTCTTGAATGTGTGACTGTCTAAAAAAAAATTTTTTTTTATTCTGGATGGGTGGGTGGATGGGTGGGTGGATGAGTGGGTGGATGGATAGGTGGATGGATAGGTGGATGGATGGATGGATGGATAGATAGATGGGTGGGTAGGTGGATGGATGGATGGGTAGGTGGATGGATGGATGGATAGATAGATAGATGGATGGGTAGGTGGATGGATGGATGGATACATAGATAGATGTGTGGGTGGGTGGGTGGGTAGGTGGATAGATGGATGGGTGGGTGGGTGGATGGATGGGTGGATAAGTGGGTGGATAGATGGGTGGATAGATGGGTGGGTGTCGCTCTGGATAAGAGCGTCTGCTAAATTACTTAAATGTAAATGTAATGTATGTGTGTGTGTGTGTGTGTGTATGGGTGGATGGGTTGGTGGGTGGGTGGGTGGGTGTGTGGATGGATGGATGGGCGGTGGGTGGATAGGTTAATGGGTGGATAGATGGGTGGGTGGGGGGATAGATGGGTGGGCGGGTGGATGGGTGGGTGGGTTAGTGGATGGGTGGTTTAGTGGGTGGGTGGGTGGATAGGGCCGGTTGGTGGAAAGGGTAGGTAGGTGGGTGGGTGGATGGGTGGATAAGTGGGTCGGTGGGTGGATGTATAGATGGGTGGTGTGTGTGGGTGGATGGGTGGGTGGATGGGTCGGTGGGTGGGTGGATAGGTTAATGGGTGGATAGGTTAATGGGTGGGTGGGGGGATAGATGGGTCGGTGGGTGGATGGATAAGTGGGTGGGTGTGTGTGGATGGATGGATAGATGGATGGGTGGATAGATGGATGGGTTGGTGGGTGGATGGATGGGTGGATAAATGGGTTGGTGGGTGGATGGATAGATAGATATATGGGTGGGTGTGTGTGTATGGATGGATGGGTGGGTGGGTTGGTGGGTGGATGGGTGGGTGGGTTGGTGGGTGGATGGGTTGGTGGGTGGGTGGATGGTGGGTGGATAGGTTAATGGATAGATGGATGGGTGGGTGGATGGATAAGGGGGTCGGTGGGTGGATGGATAGATGGGTGGGTGTGTGTGGATGGATGGATAGGTGGATGGATAAGTGGGTGGATGGATAGATGGATGGGTGGGTGTGTGTGTGTGTGTATGGGTGGATGGGTTGGTGGGTTGGTGGGTGGGTGTGTGGATGGATCGGTGGGTGGATAGGTTAATGGGTGGATAGATGGGTGGGTGGGGGATAGATGGATGGGTGGGTGGGTTAGTGGATGGGTGGGTGGATAGGGCCGGTGGGTGGATGGATGGATGTATGGATGGATAGATGGGTCGGTGGGTGGATGGATAAGTGGGTCGGTGGGTGGATGGATAGATGGGTGGTTGTGTGTGTGGATGGATGGATAGATGGATGGGTGGATAGATGGATGGGTGGGTGGGTGGCTGGATGGGTGGAAAAATGGGTGGGTGGATGGGTGGGTGGGTGGATAAGTGGGTTGGTGGGTGGATGGATAGATGGGTGGGTGTGTGTGGGTGGATGGGTGGGTGGGTGGGTGGGTGGGTGGATGGATGGGCCGGTGGGTGGATAGGTTAATGGGTGGATAGATGGGTGGGTGGGGCGATAGATGGGTGGATGGGTGAGCAGGTGGATTGGTGGGTTAGTGGGTGGGTGGTTTAGTGGGTGGGTGGATAGATGGGCCGTTGGGTGGATGGATAGATGGGTGGGTGGGTGGGTGGATGGATAAGTGGGTCGGTGGGTGGATGGATAGATGGGTGGGTGTGTGTGTGTGTGGATGGATGGATGGATAGATGGATGGATGGGTTGGTGGGTGGATGGATGGGTGGATAAATGGGTTGGTGGGTGGATGGATAGATGGGTGGATGGATGGGTGGGTGGGTGGGTTGGTTGGTGGGTGGATGGGTGGGTGGGTTGGTGGGTGGATGGGTTGGTGGGTGGGTGGATGTATGGGCCGGTGGGTGGATAGGTTAATGGATAGATGGATGGGTGGGTGGATGGATAAGGGGGTCGGTGGGTGGATGGATAGATGGGTGGGTGTGTGTGGATGGATGGATAGGTGGATGGATAAGTGGGTGGATGGATAGATGGATGGGTGGGTGTGTGTGTGTGTGTATGGGTGGATGGGTTGGTGGGTTGGTGGGTGGGTGTGTGGATGGATGGGCCGGTGGGTGGATAGGTTAATGGGTGGATAGATGGGTGGGTGGGGGATAGATGGATGGGTGGGTGGGTTAGTGGATGGGTGGGTGGATAGGGCCGGTGGGTGGATGGATGGATGTATGGATGGATAGATGGGTCGTGGGTGGATGGATAAGTGGGTCGGTGGGTGGATGGATAGATGGGTGGTTGTGTGTGTGGATGGATGGATAGATGGATGGGTGGATAGATGGATGGGTGGGTGGGTGGCTGGATAGGTGGAAAAATGGGTGGGTGGATGGGTGGGTGGGTGGATAAGTGGGTTGGTGGGTGGATGGATAGATGGGTGGGTGTGTGTATGGGTGGATGGGTGGGTGGGTGGGTGGATGGATGGATGTAGGGTGGATAGGTTAATGGATAGATGGATGGGTGGGTGGATGGATAAGGGGTCGGTGGGTGGATGGATAGATGGGTGGGTGTGTGTGGATGGATGGATAGGTGGATGGATAAGTGGGTGGATGGATAGATGGATGGGTGGGTGTGTGTGTGTGGTATGGGTGGATGGGTTGGTGGGTTGGTGGGTGGGTGTGTGGATGGATGGGCCGGTGGGTGGATAGGTTAATGGGTGGATAGATGGGTGGGTGGGGGATAGATGGATGGGTGGGTGGGTTAGTGGATGGGTGGGTGGATAGGGCCGGTGGGTGGATGGATGGATGTATGGATGGATAGATGGGTCGGTGGGTGGATGGATAAGTGGGTCGGTGGGTGGATGGATAGATGGGTGGTTGTGTGTGTGGATGGATGGATAGATGGATGGGTGGATAGATGGATGGGTGGGTGGGTGGCTGGATGGGTGGAAAAATGGGTGGGTGGATGGGTGGGTGGGTGGATAAGTGGGTTGGTGGGTGGATGGATAGATGGGTGGGTGTGTGTATGGGTGGATGGGTGGGTGGGTGGGTGGGTGGGTGGATGGATGGGCCGGTGGGTGGATAGGTTAATGGGTGGATAGATGGGTGGGTGGGGCGATAGATGGGTGGATGGGTGAGCAGGTGGATTGGTGGGTTAGTGGGTGGGTGGTTTAGTGGGTGGGTGGATAGATGGGCCGTTGGGTGGATGGATAGATGGGTCGGTGGGTGGGTGGATGGATAAGTGGGTCGGTGGGTGGATGGATAGATGGGTGGGTGTGTGTGTGTGTGGATGGATGGATGGATAGATGGATGGATGGGTTGGTGGGTGGATGGATGGGTGGATAAATGGGTTGGTGGGTGGATGGATAGATGGGTGGATGGATGGGTGGGTGGGTGGGTGGGTGGGTTGGTTGGTGGGTGGATGGGTGGGTGGGTTGGTGGGTGGATGGGTTGGTGGGTGGGTGGATGTATGGGCCGGTGGGTGGATAGGTTAATGGATAGATGGATGGGTGGGTGGATGGATAAGGGGGTCGGTGGGTGGATGGATAGATGGGTGGGTGTGTGTGGATGGATGGATAGGTGGATGGATAAGTGGGTGGATGGATAGATGGATGGGTGGGTGTGTGTGTGTGTGTATGGGTGGATGGGTTGGTGGGTTGGTGGGTGGGTGTGTGGATGGATGGGCGGTGGGTGGATAGGTTAATGGGTGGATAGATGGGTGGGTGGGGGATAGATGGATGGGTGGGTGGGTTAGTGGATGGGTGGGTGGATAGGGCCGGTGGGTGGATGGATGGATGTATGGATGGATAGATGGGTCGTGGGTGGATGGATAAGTGGGTCGGTGGGTGGATGGATAGATGGGTGGTTGTGTGTGTGGATGGATGGATAGATGGATGGGTGGATAGATGGATGGGTGGGTGGGTGGCTGGATAGGTGGAAAAATGGGTGGGTGGATGGGTGGGTGGGTGGATAAGTGGGTTGGTGGGTGGATGGATAGATGGGTGGGTGTGTGTATGGGTGGATGGGTGGGTGGGTGGGTGGATGGATGGGCCGGTGGGTGGATAGGTTAATGGGTGGATAGATGGGTGGGTGGGGGATAGATGGGTGGATGGGTGAGCAGGTGGATTGGTGGGTTAGTGGGTGGGTGGTTTAGTGGGTGGGTGGATAGATGGGCCGTTGGGTGGATGGATAGATGGGTCGGTGGGTGGATGGATAAGTGGGTCGGTGGGTGGATGGATAGATGGGTGGGTGTGTGTGTGTGTGTGGATGGATGGATGGATAGATGGATGGGTGGATAGATGGATGGGTTGGTGGGTGGATGGATGGGTGGATAAATGGGTTGGTGGGTGGATGGATAGATGGGTGGATGGATGGATGGGTGGGTGGGTGGGTGGGTGGGTGGGTTGGTTGGTGGGTGGATGGGTGGGTGGGTGGGTTGGTGGGTGGATGGGTTGGTGGGTGGGTGGATGTATGGGCCGGTGGGTGGATAGGTTAATGGATAGATGGATGGGTGGGTGGATGGATGGATGGATGGATGGATGGATGGATGGATGGATGGATGGATGGATAGATGGGTGGATGGGTGGGTGTATGGATGGATAGGTGGATGGATAAGTGGGTGGATGGATGGATAGATGGATGGGTGGATAGATGGGTGGATGGATAGATGGATGGGTGGATAGATGGGTGGATATATAGCATGTTCACATGGTGCATGTTTCTAACGTTTTCAGTCTCCTTAAAAGCATGTGTTCGCCTTGATTCTGTCTTATTTAGCAACATTTGAAATAGTTTTTTACATTGGATAAAAGCTGCGACACAGAGCTACAAAATTGTATATTATTCACTGCATATTAGGAACAATTGGAAAGTAGTTCTGCAATGAATGATGATTAACTTGTAACCTCACTTTTGAATGTTTTGGTACCTACTGGAGAGCTCTTCTTTGTCTACACCCATTCAGCATCATTCACACCCTGTTAAGCTTTAGCTTCACCCATCTCTTTAAGGTTTGATCTGAGCATTCTGTCCTAACAACAGCAGACAAAGCACCCAAGCTAACTGGCTAGCAATTGTCACAGTGACTTTCTATTAAAATGGACACTTGCATAGTGGAGTCTATTGTTAAGACATGTAGCTAGCTAGCTAAACAATGAATCATAATCGCAACTCATGACATTACTACTAGGTTCAATGTTAGCTAGCTAACATTAGGCTTTTACAAGCAAAGCAAATGGCTCTGAGATACGAATAATAAGATGATTACATGTAACACTGGGGCGGCAAGATTGAATCCCCGAGCCGACAAGGTAAAAATCTGTCATTCTGACCCTGAACAAGGCAGTCAACCCAGTGTTCCTAGGTCATCATTGAAAATAAGAATTTGTTCTTAACTGACTTACCTAGTTAAATGAGAAGAAATCATTAGCTCGCGAGCCAGTCAGCTAACTTTGGCTAGCTAGCTAACAGTACACCTTAACTTGGAATGAAAAGACTATGTCAAAACTAGAAACGTGTAATATCTGAAAATGTAGCTAGCTAGACTATCTTACCCGTGGTCTGAAATCGGAGTAGCTAGCCAGAGGGGATTTACCAGCTACGTCTATCAACGGTTGTCGCAGTGACATTCTATTTTGTTGTAGATAGCTAGCTACCGGCCAATAACAATCCAGGTGGTATTGGAATGGTTTTAAGAAGAGAAACACCTCTCCTCTGGCTAGCCAGGTTGACATCAATCTCCACTAAAGCAGTACCGGGCTGGACCGGCCTGTTCAGCAGGGAAACAGACAGAGAGCATGCTCTCTAGAGGCTTCATTAGAACAAGGTATTATATTCATCATTTAAAGGTTACATTTAGATATGGACCTCATCGTTGTTGTCATCAACAGCAGTGTCTCCATCTTCATGTCCTTATCATCATCATTATTCATGGTCATCATCATCATCACAATATTCATCATCATATTTGTCTTCTTCCTCATCATTATCATGATCACCACTATCATCATTACCATGCGGGTGTGTGTGTGTGGCTCCCGTGTAGCTCAGTTGGTAGAGCATGGCACTTGTAACGCCAGGGTTGTGGGTTTGATACCCACGGGGGACAAATACAAAAACGTATACACTCAATACTGTAAGTTGCTCTGGATAAGAGCTCCTGCTACAGTAAGTGACTACAATGTGTGCTCCAGCTCTCCACGCCATTTGATCAGGTATGATGGGTGCATGTTTTAGCCTCTACACCCTGCCACATAAACGCTTCCTCCACATCAACTGAATGTGGTTATAACCCCAAAGCTTTTGCTTTTGATATGGTTCCCTGGGACGTTTCTGTAACCCAAACAACTCCTCAGCTACCCTGCGAGATAGGAAGTCAGTGACTGCAGCCCAAGTAGCACCCTATTCCCTATGTAGTGCACTACTTTTGACCAGGTCCCGTAGGGCTATGGTCAAAAGTAGTGCACTACATAGGGAAGATGGTGCCATTTGCGCCACATCCAGTTGGTTTTGAAATCAATGAGGCGCAGACATTAGTCGAGGGACTGCTTCTGTGATTTCTATAGCTTTAGTAAAGCAAAGACAGTCAAACCCCTGGCAGCCAGTCACTGCCTCCCACAGCTCGGCAGACCTCACTGAAATTCTCAGCAACAGCAAAGAGTTCTACTGTACCACTTCACTTTTTCATAGTATATCTCAATGGTTGTCGCAGTGACATTCTATTTTCTTGTAGCTAGAAAAAAAATATATATATATATATATAATCTCCTCCTCTCTCTATGTATATTATCTCTCTCCTCCTCTCCCTCCGTTCTCCGTTCTCTCTCTTTGAAGAGAACCCTGTCTGGCAATCAGACAGATAAGAGAGACAGGACATCAACTAGAAACAAATAGCCCAGTGGAGAGGCACTACTATAGCCTAGCCTACACTCGCTCTACTTAGACAGGGATTTATGTGGAAGTGGCTAAATTAATCATCCTGGTTTTTAGATGGTGAATAGCCTGGTCCCAGATCTGTTTGTGTTGTCTTGCCAGCTCCTCCCAAACAATGACCTCAGGAAATGGCAAGACAGCACAAACAGATCTGAAATAAAGCTAGAGGGAGAACAAACACTCTCCTCCTCTGTTTTCTCAGTACTCTAATCTTTCATCATCTTTCCCTGATTGTTTACCATCCTACAGAAATCTACAGTCATTGCTCAGAGAGAGTAATTTAATATTATCCCATATGTTTTGGGTGAAATATCACAGCAGCAAGATTTGTGAGCTGTTGTCACAAGAAAAGAGCAACCAGTGAAGAACAAACACCATTGTAAATACAACCCATATTTATTGATTTTCACTTTTGTAGTTGAACTATTTGCACATCGTTACAACACTGTATATACAAATAATATTACATCTGAAATGTCGTTATTCTTTTGGAACTTTTGTGTAATGTTTGCTGTTCATTTTTGTGTGTTTATTTCACTTTTGTATATTATCTATTTCACTTGCTTTGGCAATGTAAACATATGTTTCCCATGTCAATAAAGCCTCTTAAATCGGAGAGGGAGGGAGAGAGAGAAATTTGGGAAAAAGACCGTCTTCTCTCTCGGAGTGGCAGCACACTCAGCCACAGAGGAGCATAATAAATTAAATGTGCTGTTATCTGTGGATGTTCCTGTAGGAAGGAGAGCTGTGGCTAGACTGGGTATAGGCTAGGCTGGTGTGTTCCGCATGGTGACCAGTGTAGAGTGTGGTGGAGTTTGGTGATTTACAACTTAGAGAGAGAGGAGTGGGATGAAGAGTGGGAGGGGTGTATTATTTTAGGGACATAGTTATGGATGTATTCTGTGACAAGAGAGAGTGTGTGTTTGTGCGTGCCTACCTCCATCTCTCAGTATCTCTATTGTCTTGTCTTGACTATCATTAATGTGATGTCAATTTGTTTTATCAAATCTATTAACAATGTTTAATTATTATGATAATTAAATTAATCCCGCAACAATTAACTCATTCACAATCTTGGGGCACCACGGAAAAAGTTTATTTAACAAGTTACCGTTTTCCGAATGAACTCTTAACACTTCTAGCGTCCCGCCTCGACAACTTCAAATTAACCTCTTCAACCTATGGGGGCGCTATGTCATTATTGGATAAAAAAACGTGCCCGTTTTAAGCGCAATATTTTGTCACGAAAAGATGCTCGACTATGCATATAATTGCCAGCTTTGGAAAGAAAACACTCTGACGTTTTCAAAACTGCAAAGATATTATCTGTGAGTGCCCCAGAACTGATTTTACAGGCGAAACCAAGATGAAACTTCAAACAGGAAATGAGCAGGATTTTTGACGCTCTGTTTTACTATCGTCTCCTTATAAGGCTGTGAATATGCTGTGAACGAGCTTATGCGCTCTGCCGTTCGTCCAAGATGTCTGCAGCATTGTGGCGTGTTTGTAGGCATATCATTGGAAGATTGACCATAAGAGACTACATTTACCTGGTGTCCCGCCCGGTGTCCTGTGTCGAAATTATTGTGTAATCTGTAGGTCCATGCGCATTCCATTTCTTCAGAAGAGAAAGTCAACTGCCACGAAGGATTTATCGTCGATAGATATGTGAAAAACACCTTGAGGATTGATTCTAAACATCGGTTTGCCATGTTTCTGTCGATATTATGGAGTTAATTTGGAAAAAAGTTTGCGTTTTAATGACTTAATATTTTTTTTCTTTTTTCTTTTTCTTTTTTTTCTTACCCAAACGTGATGAACAAAACGGAGCGATTAGTCGACACAAATAATATTTTTTGTAAAAACGGAACATTTGCTATCTAACTGAGAGTCTCCTCATTGAAAACATCTGAAGTTCTTCAAAGGTAAATGATTTTATTTGAATCCTTTTCTGGTTTTTGTGAAAATGTTGCATGCTGAAAGACAGGCATAATCCTATGCTAGGCTATCAATACTGTTACACAAATGCTTGTTTAGCTATGGTTCAAAAGCATATTTTGAAAATCTGAGATGACAGTGTTGTTAACAAAAGGCTAAGCTTGAGAGCAAATAGATTAATTTAATTTCATTTGCGATTTTCATGAATAGTTAACGTTGTGTTATGCGAATGAGCTTGCGGATAGATTTACACAATCCTGGATACAGGTTTTTTTCGTAGCTAAACGTGACGCAGAAAACGGAGCGATTTGTCCTAAACAAATAATCTTTCAGGAAAAACTGAACATTTGCTATCGGAGAGTCTCCTTATTGAAAACATCCGAAGTTCTTCAAAGGTAAATGATTTTATTTGAATGCTTTTCTGGTTTTTGTGAAAATGTTGCCTGCTGAATGCTAACGCTAAATGCTATGCTAAATGCTACGCTAGCTATCAATACTGTTAAACAAATGCTTGTTTTGCAATGGTTGAGAAGCATATTTTGAAAATCTGAGATGACAGTGTTGTTAACAAAAGGCTAAGCTTGAGAGCAAATAGATTCATTTCATTTCATTTGCGATTTTCATGAATAGTTAACGTTGCGTTATGGTAATGAGCTTGAGGCTGTAGTCACGATACCGGATCCGGGATGGCTCGACGCAAGAAGTTAAATTACTATAAATATTTAATGTTTTCCAGAATGGATCTTTCAGAGTACCACCCGGTAGTTCTTGGTCATGTTTACCAGACTAAAGTACTTAAACAGCTGCAGACTGAATGTTCCTGTGTGGTCTTTAGTTTTGTAGAGATGTTCTGGTTCTCTGTTGAAAGTTTCAGAGTTCTAGCCATTACGTCCCTCTCAGCTCACACTGTTGGTCTCGTTGGTATAATGTACATTTTGTCGGAAGGGGTTTTATACACTTCTGGGAAAAGGGGGCACTCCATGACTCCGATGTAATGTCTACGCTCACTTGGGCGTAGCCAACTGACTTGGTTAAGACCTGTTAAGGCTACCCCTGTTTACTGCCCCTTCTGGAGGAATTGGGTACCCATATAAAACAGGATACATTTTTGTCAAAAGTTGCTAATATATGCATATAAAAAATATTATCGAATACAAAACACTCTAAAGCTTCTAAAACCGTTTAAATTTTGTCTCTATGTAAAGCAGAAGTCTCAGGGCATGCATTCTCCCAAAGTCTCTCTTGTCATGGAAAAAGTTGGCCCAACTTTGACGTCATCGTATACGCACTTCCCAAACAGTTACAGCTCTGGGAACAGTCTATACGTGTTCAGCGCGAAGCCTGCTTTCAATGGGGCTTCTCATTGTGAGAATTGCGTGCTCACGAGACTTTGAGCGTGCCGAAAGGTCTCGGTCACGCGAAAAAAAAGGGTACGCTTATGCGCGCTCTGCTCGGGTGATGTCTTTTCCTCAGGATCGATTAAACGACGTGTGTGTTTCGCTTCGTCCTCACGATTTCTGTGCACCTTTATAACATGTTAAAGCTTAATTATGAACATAGATTGACAAGTTTACTCGACATATAATATGTAAGTTCGACGTTTTGGTGCGCATCCACTTGAATTTTGCCTACATTTCGACCGAAATGTGGCTATTTTGAGAACCGAAAGACACAGACTTGAAAACTAAACGCTGTTTTGGTAAGTATAATCCCTTCCAGGTCTTCTGATGGAAGAACAGCAAAGGTAAGGGAATATTTATGTGGTAATTTTGGGTTTCTGTCGACTCCAAGATAGAGGAGCCATAATGCTAATTTTGGAGCGCTGACTCCTAGTATAGCCTAGTGAACGCAACCTGTAACGTTAAAAATAAATGTAACACAGCGATTGCATTTAGAAGAAGTGTATCTTCCTATACATATGTAAAACATGCATATTTAGTCAAAGTTTATGATGTGTATTCCTTGTTAGCTGACGTTATCTGCCGGAGCTATTTCATTTCTCCTGACATTTTAGTAGCATTTTTTGAACGATGCGTCATTGTAAACAGAGATTTATGGATATATATTGCAGATTATTGAAAAAAAAATGAATGTACTGTGTAACATGTTATATTACTGTCATCTGATGAAGATTTCAAAAGGTTAGTGAAATGATTTTTCTTTTAATCCTGCGTTTGTTGATTGCATATTTTTTCCTACTTGGCTATGCTAATGAGCTATGTCTGCGGTGGTGGTTTGACATAAATATGTGCTATGTTTTCGCCGTAAAACATTTTAGAAATCTGACTTGCTGGGTAGATAAACAACTTGTTTATCTCTCATTTGAGCTTTTGGACTTGTTAATGTGTGGAGGTTAAATATTTTTAGGATTATTTCTTGCGTTCCCTGCGCCACATTCCAGCTGAGGGGGTGGGGGGGGGGGGTTCCTGTTTGGGAACGTGTATCTTAAGACTTCATATGAAAAACAATTCTCTCATTTAGAAGGCTGACTTCACATTACATCTTCTCACAGATAGTTTCATATTTAATCATATACGTTCCCCCACATTTGGATGTGACCCTGACAACTGGGAAATGTATACATTCAGAGATACAGTTATGTTGTTATGCTGTCCTTCATGAGATACCCAAACACAACTGATCTGACAAAAAAAAAATTGGAGTACCCACGGACCACTCCAACCGCTTGGATTTACAGAAATATTGTTTAATTCCCCACTTTTGGAGGATGGAGTTTTGGCGGGAAGAATGTCTTTGTTCTAGAGAGTAAATCCTCTCTCGGTACTGCAATGGCCGTCATAAAACGGCCATCTTCCCCTCTGCGGGAGAGAGGGCGCTGTAGAGCGGACCCACTGTAACCTGATCCCTCTGATTCTCATCTCTACCTCCATCTATCTCTTCTCAACTCTACCTCTATCTTTCACCATCTCTCTCTTCTCAACTCTACCTCCATCTCTCTCTTCTCAACTCTACCTCCATCTTTCACCATCTCTCTCTTCTCAACTCTACCTCCATCTCTCTCTTCTCAACTCTACCTCCATCTTTCACCATCTCTCTCTTCTCAACTCTACCTCCATCTCTCTCCATCTCTCTCTTCTCAACTCTACCTCTATCTTTCACCATCTCTCTCTTCTCAACTCTACCTCCATCTCTCTCTTCTCAACTCTACCTCCATCTTTCACCATCTCTCTCTTCTCAACTCTACCTCCATCTCTCTCCATCTCTCTCTTCTCAACTCTACCTCCATCTCTCTCCATCTCTCTCTTCTCAACTCTACCTCCATCTTTCACCATCTCTCTCTTCTCAACTCTACCTCCATCTCTCTCCATCTCTCTCTTCTCAACTCTACCTCCATATCTCTCTCTTCTCAACTCTACCTCCATCTCTCTCCATCTCTCTCTTCTCAACTCTACCTCTATCTCTCACCATCTCTCTTCTCAACTCTACCTCCATCTCTCTCTTCTCAACTCTACCTCCATCTCTCTCTTCTCAACTCTACCTCCATCTCTCACCATCTCTCTCTTCTCAACTCTACCTCCATCTCTCACCATCTCTCTCTTCTCAACTCTACCTCCATCTCTCTCCATCTCTCTCTTCTCAACTCTACCTCCATCTCTCTCTTCTCAACTCTACCTCTCACCATCTCTCTCTTCTCAACTCTACCTCTCACCATCTCTCTCTTCTCAACTCTACCTCCATCTCTCACCATCTCTCTTCTCAACTCTACCCCCATCTCTCTCTTCTCAACTCTACCTCTATCTCTCACCATCTCTCTCTTCTCAACTCTACCTCCATCTCTCTCTTCTCAACTCTACCCCCATCTCTCTCCATCTCTCTCTTCTCAACTCTACCTCCATCTCTCTCCATCTCTCTCTTCTCAACTCTACCTCTATCTCTCACCATCTCTCTCTTCTCAACTCTACCTCCATCTCTCACCATCTCTCTTCTCAACTCTACCTCCATCTCTCTCTTCTCAACTCTACCTCCATCTCTCTCTTCTCAACTCTACCTCCATCTCTCACCATCTCTCTCTTCTCAACTCTACCTCCATCTCTCACCATCTCTCTTCTCAACTCTACCTCCATCTCTTACCTTCTCAACTCTCCACCTACCTCCAGGTGTTGTCTTAATCAGTTTAATATAACACTGTCTGGTAACTAATGATCACACTGTCTGGATCAGTTTAATGTAACACTGTCTGGTAACTAATGATCACACTGTCTGGATCAGTTTAATGTAACACTGTCTGGTAACTAATGATCACACTGTCTGGATCAGTTTAATGTAACACTGTCTGGTAACTAATGATCACACTGTCTGGATCAGTTTAATGGGTAGCGATCTATCACACTGTCTGTGGATCATCTATCATATGAACAGGAGCATGTGATATGTTTGATAGGTCTTTTGAAATATGTATTATGTAAGAATTGCTTGTCATAAAGGATATATCTGAAAAGGAATGTTTACACAATTCTAGGCCTTGTCCTCTCTGAGCCTGGGCAGGCTCACTGGCTGTGTAGGGCAGGCCTGTCTTAATCAGGCCCGCAGAGAGCAAGAAGGAGAATTTACTCTATGTGCCCTCCTCAATAATAATGAATAAAGGAACTCAGTCAACCGTGAACTACTTGGGAAGCCACAGGTCCAAGAGGCTAAGCCTAAAGGACAAATTGGAACGTTAGCCAATAATTAGTTTCAAATGAACTCTTCGTTGTCAATGGGTTCTGCCAGGCCTGCTACTTCACTAACATTTACTTTTGCTCTCTCCCACTTCTTCTCTCTCTATCTTCCTCGCTCCCGTCTCTCTCTCAGCTCTCCTGCTGCTGTATGACGTGACCAACAGAACATCTTTTGACAACATCAAGGTAGGACTCTCCATTTATCTTATTTTCTCTTCCCCTCTTTTTTATGTTCTAATAAGCCCTGAAAATAGCCTGTAATAACATTTACATTTAAGTCATTTAGCAGACGCTCTTATCCAGAGCGACTTACAAATTGGTGCTTTCACCTTATGACATCCAGTGGAACAGCCACTTTACAATAGTGCATCTAGGTCTTTTAAGGGGGGTGAGAAGGATTACTTTATCCTATCCTAGGTATTCCTTAAAGAGGTGGGGTTTCAGGTGTCTCCGGAAGGTGGTGATTGACTCCGCTGTCCTGGCGTCGTGAGGGAGTTTGTTCCACCATTGGGGGGCCAGAGCAGCGAACAGTTTTGACTGGGCTGAGCGGGAACTGTACTTCCTCAGTGGTAGGGAGGCGAGCAGGCCAGAGGTGGATGAACGCAGTGCCCTTGTTTGGGTGTAGGGCCTGATCAGAGCCTGGAGGTACTGAGGTGCTGTTCCCCTCACAGCTCCGTAGGCAAGCACCATGGTCTTGTAGCGGATGCGAGCTTCAACTGGAAGCCAGTGGAGAGAGCGGAGGAGCGGGGTGACGTGAGAGAACTTGGGAAGGTTAAACACCAGACGGGCTGCGGCGTTCTGGATGAGTTGTAGGGGTTTAATGGCACAGGCAGGGAGCCCAGCCAACAGTGAGTTGCAGTAATCCAGACGGGAGATGACAAGTGCCTGGATTAGGACCTGCGCCGCTTCCTGTGTGAGGCAGGGTCGTACTCTGCGGATGTTGTAGAGCATGAACCTACAGGAACGGGCCACCGCCTTGATGTTAGTTGAGAACGACAGGGTGTTGTCCAGGATCACGCCAAGGTTCTTAGCGCTCTGGGAGGAGGACACAATGGAGTTGTCAACCGTGATGGCGAGATCATGGAACGGGCAGTCCTTCCCGGGAGGAAGAGCAGCTCCGTCTTGCCGAGGTTCAGCTTGAGGTGGTGATCCGTCATCCACACTGATATGTCTGCCAGACATGCAGAGATGCGATTCGCCACCTGGTCATCGGAGGGGGGAAAGGAGAAGATTAATTGTGTGTCGTCTGCATAGCAATGATAGGAGAGACCATGTGAGGTTATGACAGAGCCAAGTGACTTGGTGTATAGCGAGAATAGGAGAGGGCCTAGAACAGAGCCCTGGGGGACACCAGTGGTGAGAGCGCGTGGTGAGGAGACAGATTCTCGCCACGCCACCTGGTAGGAGCGACCTGTCAGGTAGGACGCAATCCAAGCATGGGCCGCGCCGGAGATGCCCAACTCGGAGAGGGTGGAGAGGAGGATCTGATGGTTCACAGTATCGAAGGCAGCCGATAGGTCTAGAAGGATGAGAGCAGAGGAGAGAGAGTTAGCTTTAGCAGTGCGGAGTGCCTCCGTGATACAGAGAAGAGCAGTCTCAGTTGAATGACTAGACTTGAAACCTGACTGATTTGGATCAAGAAGGTCATTCTGAGAGAGATAGCGGGAGAGCTGGCCAAGGACGGCACGTTCAAGAGTTTTGGAGAGAAAAGAAAGAAGGGATACTGGTCTGTAGTTGTTGACATCGGAGGGATCGAGTGTAGGTTTTTTCAGAAGGGGTGCAACTCTCGCTCTCTTGAAGACTGGAGGGACGTAGCCAGCGGTCAGGGATGAGTTGATGAGCGAGGTGAGGTAAGGGAGAAGGTCACCGGAGATGGTCTGGAGAAGAGAGGAGGGGATAGGGTCAAGCGGGCAGGTTGTTGGGCGGCCGGCCGTCACAAGACGCGAGATGTCATCTGGAGAGAGAGGGGAGAAAGAGGTCAGAGCACAGGGTAGGGCAGTGTGAGCAGAACCAGCGGTGTCGTTTGACTTAGCAAACGAGGATCGGATGTTGTCGACCTTCTTTTCAAAATGGTTGACGAAGTCATCTGCAGAGAGGGAGGAGGGGGAGGGGGAGGAGGATTCAAGAGGGAGGAGAATGTGGCAAAGAGCTTCCTAGGGTTAGAGGCAGATGCTTGGAATTTAGAGTGGTAGAAAGTGGCTTTAGCAGCAGAGACAGAGGAGGAAAATGTAGAGAGGAGGGAGTGAAAGGATGCCAGGTCCGCAGGGAGGCGAGTTTTCCTCCATTTCCGCTCGGCTGCCCGGAGCCCTGTTCTGTGAGCTCGCAATGAGTCGTCGAGCCACGGAGCGGGAGGGGAGGACCGAGCCGGCCTGGAGGATAGGGGACATAGAGAGTCAAAGGATGCAGAAAGGGAGGAGAGGAGGGTTGAGGAGGCAGAATCAGGAGATAGGTTGGAGAAGGTTTGAGCAGAGGGAAGAGATGATAGGATGGAAGAGGAGAGAGTAGCGGGGGAGAGAGAGCGAAGGTTGGGACGGCGCGATACCATCCGAGTAGGGGCAGTGTGGGAAGTGTTGGATGAGAGCGAGAGGGAAAAGGATACAAGGTAGTGGTCGGAGACTTGGAGGGGAGTTGCAATGAGGCTGACATAAGAGTGCTTTCATGGAACCTATTTGGCTAATTATTGTGTTAGAAACTTTCTAAGTGACTTGGAGGTCTGTTTGATAATGGAGAAAATATGTCTGTCTCTCAAGTGTCATTTTGTAACAAAGCCATAACAGTGTAATGATATATCATTATATTGCGCGTGGGAGGGATGTAAGATCCTGTCATTTCTTTATCTGCTGCTGCTGCACCTGTCAGCAATAGGGAGGGAGGGAGAGGGGGAGAGATTGTACCCCTGTGTGTGTGATTGACAGTGTAGATTTAGCCCTTGGGGGTGCTGTTAGTCCCGGCTGTCTGTGTGACTCTGTCTCCCTATAGGCTGCCCCAAGGACCATTCGTCTGTCTGTCTTTCTGTCCGTCCGTCTCCCAGCCTGCCTATCTCTCACTCTCCTCATCACCAGAGCTCTCAGGGGAGCCTCTAACAGTGTGCTGATGGCCACTGAATGGATGTGGCTCACAGGGCGTGTTTCTGTCACTCTGTGGTGTTGACTCAGACCTGTGATTAGTGATTCTACGAGATGGAAACGTCAGGTGTTGTTCTGTCTACTCACCACATACCTTGTGCTATTCATTTCAAGTTTGATGTTTTTTCTAACGTCAAAGGTTTTTAGGAAGCCTTTGCAATTTTCTGAAAAGATATGGTAAAGTTTTACACCAAAGCATCAACACTTGTGGCAGTCATTGGTACATTGATTTGTATTCATTGTTTCCCTTACACCTCATGCCCATGAACTGGACCTGCTGCCTACCAGACCTGGGTTCAAATACTATTTGAAATAATAGTATTAATAAGATGTGTTTGATTGAGCTTGTCTGTTGCAATGGAACCAAAAGACATGTCCCATGTAAACATGTCCCATATCATGTCCCATATCTTTCAGGTGTCTCCACCTTCCGGAGACACCTGAAACCCCACCTCTTTAAGGAATACCTAGGATAGGATAAAGTAATCCCTCTCACCCCCCCTTAAAAGATTTAGATGCACTACTGTTCCACTGGATGTCATTAGGTGAATGCACCAATTTGTAAGTCGCTCTGGATAAGAGCGTCTGCTAAATGACTTAAATGTAAATGTAAACCCCGCACACCTGGTACTCCAGACAGGCAAAGGCAAACGCTCAAAGTATTTGAAAGATTTGAAATAGTATTTAAACCCAGGTATGCTGCGTACACTACAGTACAAAGCCTAACTTGAGATGTACACACTTAACTTAACCCCTTAGAGTTGATTGACGCACTGTTGCATCAATTGCATAACAAAACAATCCCCATCAAAATATGTCCGTTTTAAGCTAGAGAGATATCAGTTTTTCAATCTGAGGTGAATGGTGGCAGAGCCAGAGTGGTGTTTGTCAGACCATGAGACATCCCAAAAATCAGTCTCCTCACGTAAATGTCTGTAGCGTCCGAACGGTTTGGCCTACAAACTAGGACCCCTCTATGGAAAGATGAGACTCATGAACATGATGTGTTCTCCGATTTGCTCTATGACCCCCATAAGTGTCAGGACTCTCGTCTGAAGTCGATATCGTCTGAAGTCCATGTGCCAACTTCTGTTTGCCAACTTCTGTTTGGCCCTCAACCATTTGGGCTACAAACTAATGGGACCCCACAAGTGTCACGGGACTCGTCTGAAGGTAACCGGTACCAGTTTTTTTTATATATAAGTATGAAGGTAGTTTTGTGCCTACCCCAAATAGTGAAATAGTCCATATTATAACCATCCTAAAACAATTCCGTATGTCAGCTTAGCACCCCTCTCCCCTCCGACGTCTTTGACGTTGCATTCATGCCAACGGAAGATTTGCTTGAAAACTCTATTTACATCTAAGTCCCTCAAGGTCGGATGTCAGGCCTGTTTTCAACTAATGTATTCAACTTGAAACTGATGAAACTGAACACAATGAGCAGGATGGGATGGCTGTAGCCAAGATATGTCTGTTAGCTCTGGATGAAGAATGGTTTGGCCTCCTCCTGGCAGCAACAGCAGGAACACTGGTCCCAGATAACAGGATGAAGAATGGCATAGATAAGAATTACCCAACCACTCACAAAGAAGACATTCATTATCTATGAGTTATGGGATTTATTGCATTGCAATCCAAGTCCCGTTTTTCTGGTGTATGAAGTAGGGTTCTAAAATGTCTGTATTTTTCCCACAATTCCCAGGTTTTACAGAATTCCAGGTAGGATGATTATCCTCGCCTGATTCCAGGAATGTTTCAAACAGGACTCCTGGGAAGCCTGGACATTTTGGGAAAGAGTCATTTTGCAACCCCAGTGTGAATTAGATATGAAGGATTGTATAGTTCATACCAGTGGGATCTTACTGGTCAAAAGGACTACTATAAGATGGGTTTTATAGGCTTGTGTGCTGCTTGTATTTCTGTAGTGTCCCATGCCTCTGTTTGTGCCATCACTTGTTATAGCTTCATTAAAGGACTCTTCTTCAAAGGGCTTTCTTGCTAACATTTAAGACATTTACATTTAAGTCATTTAGCAGACGCTCTTATCCAGCGACTTACAAATTGGTGCTTTCACCTTATGACATCCAGTGGAACAGCCACTTTACAATAGTGCATCTAAGTCTTTTAAGGGGGGGGGGGGGTGAGAAGGATTACTTTATCCTATCCTAGGTATTCCTTAAAGAGGTGGGGTTTCAGGTGTCTCCGGAAGGTGGTGATTGACTCCGCTGTCCTGGCGTCGTGAGGGAGTTTGTTCCACCATTGGGGGGCCAGAGCAGCGAACAGTTTTGACTGGGCTGAGCGGGAACTGTTCTTCCTCAGTGGTAGGGAGGCGAGCAGGCCAGAGGTGGATGAACGCAGTGCCCTTGTTTGGGTGTAGGGCCTGATCAGAGCCTGGAGGTACTGAGGTGCCGTTCCCCTCACAGCTCCGTAGGCAAGCACCATGGTCTTGTAGCGGATGCGAGCTTCAACTGGAAGCCAGTGGAGAGAGCGGAGGAGCGGGGTGACGTGAGAGAACTTGGGAAGGTTGAACACCAGACGGGCTGCGGCGTTCTGGATGAGTTGTAGGGGTTTAATGGCACAGGCAGGGAGCCCAGCCAACAGCGAGTTGCAGTAATCCAGACGGGAGATGACAAGTGCCTGGATTAGGACCTGCGCCGCTTCCTGTGTGAGGCAGGGTCGTACTCTGCGGATGTTGTAGAGCATGAACCTACAGGAACGGGCCACCGCCTTGATGTTAGTTGAGAACGACAGGGTGTTGTCCAGGATCACGCCAAGGTTCTTAGCGCTCTGGGAGGAGGACACGATGGAGTTGTCAACCGTGATGGCGAGATCATGGAACGGGCAGTCCTTCCCCGGGAGGAAGAGCAGCTCCGTCTTGCCGAGGTTCAGCTTGAGGTGGTGATCCGTCATCCACACTGATATGTCTGCCAGACATGCAGAGATGCGATTCGCCACCTGGTCATCAGAGGGGGAAAGGAGAAGATTAATTGTGTGTCGTCTGCATAGCAATGATAGGAGAGACCATGTGAGGTTATGACAGAGCCAAGTGACTTGGTGTATAGCGAGAATAGGAGAGGGCCTAGAACAGAGCCCTGGGGGACACCAGTGGTGAGAGCGCGTGGTGAGGAGACAGATTCTCGCCACGCCACCTGGTAGGAGCGACCTGTCAGGTAGGACGCAATCCAAGCGTGGGCCGCGCCGGAGATGCCCAACTCGGAGAGGGTGGAGAGGAGGATCTGATGGTTCACAGTATCGAAGGCAGCCGATAGGTCTAGAAGGATGAGAGCAGAGGAGAGAGAGTTAGCTTTAGCAGTGCGGAGTGCCTCCGTGATACAGAGAAGAGCAGTCTCAGTTGAATGACTAGTCTTGAAACCTGACTGATTTGGATCAAGAAGGTCATTCTGAGAGAGATAGCGGGAGAGCTGGCCAAGGACGGCACGTTCAAGAGTTTTGGAGAGAAAAGAAAGAAGGGATACTGGTCTGTAGTTGTTGACATCGGAGGGATCGAGTGTAGGTTTTTTCAGAAGGGGTGCAACTCTCGCTCTCTTGAAGACGGGAGAGACGTAGCCAGCGGTCAGGGATGAGTTGATGAGCGAGGTGAGGTAAGGGAGAAGGTCACCGGAAATGGTCTGGAGAAGAGAGGAGGGGATAGGGTCAAGCGGGCAGGTTGTTGGGCGGCCGGCCGTCACAAGACGCGAGATGTCATCTGGAGAGAGAGGGGAGAAAGAGGTCAGAGCACAGGGTAGGGCAGTGTGAGCAGAACCAGCGGTGTCGTTTGACTTAGCAAACGAGGATCGGATGTCGTCGACCTTCTTTTCAAAATGGTTGACGAAGTCATCTGCAGAGAGGGAGGAGGGGGAGGGGGAGGAGGATTCAGGAGGGAGGAGAAGGTGGCAAAGAGCTTCCTAGGGTTAGAGGCAGATGCTTGGAATTTAGAGTGGTAGAAAGTGGCTTTAGCAGCAGAGACAGAGGAGGAAAATGTAGAGAGGAGGGAGTGAAAGGATGCCAGGTCCGCAGGGAGGCGAGTTTTCCTCCATTTCCGCTCGGCTGCCCGGAGCCCTGTTCTGTGAGCTCGCAATGAGTCGTCGAGCCACGGAGCGGGAGGGGAGGACCGAGCCAGCCTGGAGGATAGGGGACATAGAGAGTCAAAGGATGCAGAAAGGGAGGAGAGGAGGGTTGAGGAGGCAGAATCAGGAGATAGGTTGGAGAAGGTTTGAGCAGAGGGAAGAGATGATAGGATGGAAGAGGAGAGAGTAGCGGGGGAGAGAGAGCGAAGGTTGGGACGGCGCGATACCATCCGAGTAGGGGCAGTGTGGGAAGTGTTGGATGAGAGCGAGAGGGAAAAGGATACAAGGTAGTGGTCGGAGACTTGGAGGGGAGTTGCAATGAGGTTAGTGGAAGAACAGCATCTAGTAAAGATGAGGTCGAGCGTATTGCCTGCTTTGTGAGTAAGGGGGGAAGGTGAGAGGGTGAGGTCAAAAGAGGAGAGGAGTGGAAAGAAGGAGGCAGAGAGGAATGAGTCAAACGTAGACGTGGGGAGGTTAAAGTCGCCCAGAACTGTGAGAGGTGAGCCGTCCTCAGGAAAGGAGCTTATCAAGGCATCAAGCTCATTGATGAACTCTCCGAGGGAACCTGGAGGGCGATAAATGATAAGGATGTTAAGCTTGAAAGGGCTGGTAACTGTGACAGCATGGAATTCAAAGGAGGCGATAGACAGATGGGTAAGGGGAGAAAGAGAGAATGACCACTTGGGAGAGATGAGGATCCCGGTGCCACCACCCCGCTGACCAGAAGCTCTCGGGGTGTGCGAGAACACGTGGGCGGACGAAGAGAGAGCAGTAGGAGTAGCGGTGTTGTCTGTGGTGATCCATGTTTCCGTCAGTGCCAAGAAGTCGAGGGACTGGAGGGAGGCATAGGCTGAGATGAACTCTGCCTTGTTGGCCGCAGATCGGCAGTTCCAGAGGCTACCGGAGACCTGGAACTCCACGTGGGTCGTGCGCGCTGGGACCACCAGATTAGGGTGGCCGCGGCCACGCGGTGTGGAGCGTTTGTATGGTCTGTGCAGAGAGGAGAGAACAGGGATAGACAGACACATAGTTGACAGGCTAGAGAAGAGGCTACGCTAATGCAAAGGAGATTGGAATGACAAGTGGACTACACGTCTCGAATGTTCAGAAAGTTAAGCTTACGTAGCAAGAATCTAATTGACTAAAATGATTAAAATGATACAGTACTGCTGAGGTAGGCTAGCTGGCAGTGGCTGCGTTGTTGACTTTGTAGGCTAGCTGGCAGTGGCTGCGTTGTTGACACTACACTAATCAAGTCGATCCGTTGAGTGTAAAGTTTCTACAATGCTGCTATTCGGGGCTAGCTGGCTAGCTAGCAGTGTTGATTACGTTACGTTGCGTTAAAAGAACGACAATAGCTGGCTAGCTAACCTAGAAAATCGCTCTAGACTACACAATTATCTTTGAAACAAAGACGGCTATGTAGCTAGCTATGTAGCTAGCTACGATCAAACAAATCACACCGTTGGGACTGTAATGAAATTAAATGAAAATGTGATACTACCTGTGGAGCGAAGCGGAATGCGACCGGAATGCGAAAGTTCTATTCAGTAGACGTTGGCTAGCTGTTGGCTAGCTAGGAGTGACTCCTACGTTAAGGACGACAAATAGCTGGCTAGCTAACCTCGGTAAATTAAGATAATCACTCTAAGACTACACACTCTAAACTACACAATTATCTTGGATACGAAGACAGCAAAGACAACTATGTAGCTAGCTAACACTACACTAATCAAGTCGTTCAGTTGAGTGTGATAGTTACTACAGTGCTACGGTAGACGGTGAACGTTTGCTAGCTGGCTAGCTGCTGGGCAGATAGGAGGACGACGAAATACGATAATTACGCAATTATCTTTGATACAAAGACGGCTATGTAGCTAGCTAAGAAGAAATTGCTAAGATTAGACAAATCAAACCGTTGTACTATAATGAAATGTAATGGAATGTAATGAAAAGTTATACAACCTGCAGACCGAAGCAGACCGAAGCGCGGATGCGAATGCTCGCTCCAGATGATCGCCCGCTCAGAGTGCTAACTTACATGGGAAGGCAATTTGGTTCATAATGCCAATGCCATAATGCCAAAATTCCTTATTTTTATGACTGCATACCAACATTTTCTCCAAGCGGTTGTGAAAGGGTATTTAGAATGGAACATGGGAAGAAATGTTAACAATTCTTTCATTTCTACAATGTGTGAACTTCTGTCAGAGCCAGAGCAGAACCATAGGCTGAGCCCTGAAAGTGAATAAAGGAATGGAGTAGAATAGAGAAGTGAGAGGATGAGAAGTGCAGAGAGTTGGGAAGCAAGAGAGTGAGAGGATGAAGGGGAGGGATGAGAGAGGGTAGAGGGTGTAAGAGAGGAGAGAGATCCACATATGGTGTGATTACAGCAGGCTCATGCTTCACCCATTTTCTGACAGACATTACAAGCCCATTACTCACTTCTTTAGAACTACACTCTTAAAGCAGAAGCTTTTATACAAACTTACCCACAGACTGCGTTCATGTTAGTATACGTATGTGATCCCACCAGGAATCAAACCCACAACCCTGGTGTTGCTAGTGCCACACTCTTACCAACTGAGCAACACAGGATCACATGTCTGTGTCCAGAATGATGTGCCAAACAACCTGGTGTTGTTTCCACATAGTTGTCTTCCTATACAACCTAGGGTGTGGTCATTCTTAACAGCCATGGGAGATGAGAGTCCTTTAGAAGAAGGGATAAAGAGAAGAGGGGACAGAGGGATAAAGAGAGAGTTGTTCTTATTATTGCCACTCACTTCAAGGAGAGAAATATGGTTTGGCCATCTGCCCAGAGATGAGGACTATAAAGCCAGGTTCTCCTGGAGAGGCAGCTGTGTCTCACCCTCAATTACTGTCACTACCACTGGAAATGAGAGTGAGAGAGAAGCCATTCCATCTCTCCTCTCCCTTCTTCTCTACTCATCTCTCCTCTGTTTCTTTTCTCTTCACTCTTCCTCTCCTCTCTTTCCATATCCTCTTTTCAGATCCCCTCCCTCTCCCATCTTCCCTCTCCTCTCCTGTCTTCTCCTCCTCTCCTCTCCCATCTTCCCCTCCCTCTCCTCTCCTGTCTTCTCCTCCTCTCATCTCTCTTGCCTTGGCATCCTCATTCAGTCACTGAAGATTACAGCTGTGGTGACACACTGACGGGCTGCAGATGCCCAGCGGTGCTCTGCTGCCTAACGACCATAACGAGAGCTAATACATGTTAATTAATGCTAATGGTGATGAATACCAAACACAGGCTGAGGAAGGAGCGAGAATCGGGTGGGCCAATCATTCGATCCTCTATCCCCCTAACGCTCTATCGCCCCCCTGCCATTATTCAGTCTAGCCCCAGATGACATTGGAAAGGCACACACATCAGAACCACAGGAGACTGAGAATGGCCCGTGGGAGAGCTACTGATCATGCACGGTGTCCTTCAAAACTAACTGACTTTAAACTGTAAGGGAGTGAATGTTATTTATAATAAGGATTACATGGAGAATACCGGACCTCTCTGAAATGAAAATGGATGGTTCTCCATTCAGCAATATATATTTGACCTAAACCCTCCCTGAACACTTGACAAATCCCTGAACACTTGACAAATCCCTGAACACTTGATAAAAAACAAGTGACCTTCCTGTATACAACTAATAATAATTAAAACAATGTGGATAGCAGAGAACATGTCTACCGTTCACCCTCACTTCTTGGACAGACCAGAGCCTTAGATATGCAGTTTTGGAAACTGTCCTTTGTTTTGCAACCATTACATGACAACGCAGGAATTTAGATATTATTTTCTAGTGTACAGGGCTGCAGGACAGAAGGTTGTGGGTTCGCAGACCACCGTGGACAAGAGTAGGGGGGGAAGACGGTAGGTAAAATGGGTAAATCACTGAGGAAGCCAAGCCAGTAAAACATCCATATTTCACCCTATGTTGTGATGCTCATTTATACGCCACCGTGATATACAATAAGGCCATGACAACAGAAAGACAACAGTCACAGTGATATACAATAAGGCCATGACAACAAAAAGACAACAGTCACAGTGGCGGAATAAATTCAACTACACATACGTTTGTTTCATCACAAAACCGGAGAGAAACGTCTGTCAGGTGAAGTCCACAAAGCAAATATTGATTTCTGTGCGAGTGCGTTCGCAAGTACATTTTTTGGGGGGGGAGACTCACCCTACTTGTAGACTATTTGAATGCCAATGCCGTCCTCCTTTCTTTCATGTTGGCAAAACGGTCTATGGCTCTGTACGCTTTTAGTTTTAGTTTTCATAGGCTAGCAAACATTTTAGCTAGGTAGCCTAACTTCCTTGCATGGGCAACAATGAACCAGCTAGGTTAGCTAGTGCCAGGTTTCCTCCAGACGTGATGGTGCCAGGTTTCCTCCAGACGTGACTCTTGGCATTCAGGCCAAGGAGTTCAAACTTGGTTTCATCAGACCAGAGAATCTTGTTTCTCATGGTCTTATAGTCCTTTAGGTGCCTTTTGGCAAACTCCAAGCGGGTTGTCATGTGCCTTTTACTGAGGAGTGGCTTCCGTCTGGCCACTCTACCATAAAGGCCTAATTGGTGGACTGCTGCAGAGATGGTTGTCCTTCTGGAAGGTTCTCCCATTTCCACAGAGGAACTCTGGATCTCTGTCAGAGTGACCATCTGGTTCTTCGTCACCTCCCTGACCAAGACCCTTCTCCCCCGAATGCTCTGTTTGGTCTGGTGGCCATCTTTAGGAAGAGTCTTGGTGGTTCAATCTTCTTCCATATAATTGTTTTGTCAAGGGAGGCCAAATGCATCCTGGCATTAATCAATCAAATGCTACAGCGGCAACATGTCATACTCTTTAGTTCCAGACAGCATCAGATACATGGGCTACACATATTGAGACAGAGGGGCGCTGTTTCCCTCTGATTTCTCAGGTGAGATTCAGCCACTGGCGAACTGATGGAAAATTCTGAAAACCCAGAGAGCGGAAAGATAAATGATTTTATAATATTTGTTTTTTAATTGGTGAAATATTTGGAAGTCTGGCTTCCCTTGGCCTCCATGAATACACTGTGGAAAGCTCTCCTTTATAGTAAAAGGGTTTTGCATGAATCTATCATCGGATTTGCAGGTCCAAGAAAAAAATTGCCTTTCAGAAACATTCCATGCAATTCTATGTCATTTGACATATTAGCAGAACATTTGTTTTATACCACACAAATTAATGAAATTACAGACTAAGAATGGACAGAGAGAGAGGCTTAGGTGTTCATCTTATCATATTTCTCCAATGCCAAATCAGCGTGTCTTGTTTGCAACGACACTGTCCCTGTTTGTAAACTATTCAATCTGAGACATGGTCAGGAACCTGAGCACCACCCCAGACAGAGTAGGCCTACCGACGCAGAAAAATGTAAGCTTTAACTGCTGGCTACTCTTCTTCCGTGGCTTAACCCAACGAGTGATGACTTCCCAAGCAAAGTGTACTTTTTGTCTCCTGGGCTATATGTATCAGAGTCACGTCTGTCCCAGGTATGTTATAGTTTATGGATCACTTGATTGAGACCACACTGAATAGCCTTTAGGCTCACATGTTGTGAGTGCAGCAGAGAATCAGAGATGAGGGGCGGCATCAGGAACACATTGATATACAGCCTGATAAGCAACTTATTCTAAAACACTGAGAAATGTTCACATTTCATCAATTACAAATTACATTACCCTCCCCTGGACTAGATTTTTTTTTAAATAATACTAAACCCTTCCCTTGACTGAAAATGAAAAACATGACCCTCCCCCATTTTCCTCCAGGTAACCATTCTGTAAATGTCGATCCATCCCTAAGCAAGTGGTATTGCTAAAATTCCTTTAGAAGGGCACTTTGCCCTTCCAGTGTCTAAATGGATGTTATACATTCTTTAGTCAAGAGCTTTTCTTCAAGGTTAGAAGAAGGGGTCAAGCAAAATATACAGCGTTGACCTGCGTTTACCCTTCACTACATCCCTGGTTGGACCCACAGAGACGTATCGCTAGTTACTGTGGTCAGTGCTGCTATAAATCAGGATTGTTTTCCTTATTGGACTGACCAGAGGACAAATTCAGTGACCAGAGAACCCCTCAGTGACCAATCAGCAGAGGAATACATGTTTTTAGATCAGAAGACAGGTTTGAAGGAGGAACATCTAGGGTTATATAAACAAGCATGTCCAAAGTAATTCATGCATGATCTGAGATATGTATGGAACCAATTGGACAGTTTTTAATCCAGTCAGTAAGGTTGTGTGTGGAACAAGATCATAATCCAGTCCTGAATAAGAGTCCATTTGTCTCTTTGCTTCTGTAAAATGTAGTCCACTGTCAGTGGTCCTATTCCTGTATGTAATGGTGTACAGTAGTTCTGTTGATGAGGCTGGTCCAGTAAGGGCCGTTACAGGCTGGAATATCAACCAACCAGCTATAGTAATGTCTATGCATTATCTTTGTTGTCCAACTAGCTTACTTCCTATGACCACAGGGCTTATTCTCAAGGCTGGAAACATCTACCTGTATGGGGAGTTTACCTAACAGTAGTTATTCTGTTTTGTTTTTACAGTAAAACCCATCTGTGATTGTATTCAACCATAAAGAAAAAGAGCTACTGAGCCTAATGTTGTTCTGTCCAGCTTTTCATTTGGAGTTTCTTCCCCCAGGGTGCGTCGAGCAGTGGCTGTGCAGTGACCTGGCATTGATCCAGGTATCTGCTCTGCTCACAGCACCAACGCCACTCTGCTTTAGAACCACATGACCAATCAATGTCTCCTAATTGAATAGGGAATACTCAATCAGAATAAACTGCACGTTTCTTCTTGTGCAATTTGAATCAGCACTGTTCACCCTCCAGATGTTCTATCTGCACTGAGGCTGTGTGAGTGTGTTTGTCTGCGTCTGTTTGTGTTTGTGTGTGCTTGCACCTGCCTGCATGTGTGCACACTCTTCAGGCAGAGGAGAGACCACTGAAGGTAACAGCAGCAGAATTGAAACCTTTTGTTCTAAGGTTTCCTTCATTCTCACAGTGCCCCGGGGGCCATGTGGCTACCTTCAAGTTTAAAATACTGCATGTTTCTCTGCACACTTATTTAAATGTCAGGCCACCTTGTCAGATGCCCGCCTGCTGTTTCAGAGTGAACAGTGTTAGTCTGTCTAACAGAGTAATAGAGGCTTCCAGGAGAATTGAATAGATGTTGGTCTGTGCATTTCTCACCTTTCCAGGCTCTGTTTGTGTTATTTAATAGGTTAATGATGTGCTGTATATCCAGTTACAGAGTTCCCCCTGATTTATGGAGGTAGAGTCCTGTCAAAAAGACATGTGGAAATAGATGATGAGGAGACGGTGGATCGTAAACTGTTTGAGAAGTAGCATCATAATGCTTGTGGGCAAATCAAAGCACTGAGACACAGATTTCATAGAATGACGTGTCATTACCCAACACTGTAACATGTTGATGTCTGTGTCCGGTGCTCATTACCGTGCCACTTATCAACATAATAGTTAAGGATCCACTATAGATCCTATAGATTAGAACATCCGGCTCCAACCGTCATTAGCATGTCTGTTCCATAGCCTCTTCTTATGATTGCATGTCCTTGACTGTGATTGATTGAATGCATGGACAGAGAGAGGTACATCCCAAAAAGGGTTGTCACAGAGAATTGATCCCCCATGACTAACGGTTTCATTTCCCTTTACGCCAGCCTCGGGGTGAAACATGGCACTTCATACACACACACACACACACACATACACAGGGTGTCTGGAGACGCCTCATAAGATGTCACTTGATTTTAGTCACCAGCTCAATTTGATTTTGTGTGAGGGATGAACTAGCATGTGGACCCAGCTGAGTGTGTTTCCAGGGTGGGTCGATCACTGAGAGTGTAGCACTTTGTCTGCTTAGTGAGCCAGTGATTGGTGAGAGCAGCAGGGTGGTGAAGGTTACACCCATTTTGGCATTCGTATTAGAGGTCGACCAATTAATCGGCAAGGACAATTAATTAGGGCCGATTTCAAGTTTTCATAACAATTGGTAATCGGCATTTTTGCAATCCACGAGGAGACTGCGTGGCAGGGTGACCTCCTGTTACGCGAGTGCAGCAAGGAGCCAAGGTAAGTTGCTAGCTAGCATTAAACTTATCTTATAAAAACAATCTTAACATAATCACTAGTTAACTACACATGGTTGATGATATTACTAGGTTAACTAGCGTCTCCTGCGTTGCATATAATCAATGCGGTGCCTGTTAATTTATCATCCAATCACAGCCTACTTCACCAAAGGGGTGATGATATAACAAAAGTGCATTCGCGAAAAAAGCATAATCAATGCCTTTCTTAAAATCAATACACAACTATATTTTTTTAAACCTGCATATTTAGTTAAAAGAAATTAATGTTAGCAGGCAATAATAACTAGGGAAATTGTCACTTTTCTTGCGTTCAGTGCAACCAGAGTCAGGGTATATGCAGCAGTTTGGTCCGCCTGGCTCGTTGCGAACTGTGTGAAGACCATTTCTTCCAAACAAAGACCATAATTAATTTGCCAGAATTGTACATAATTATGACATAACAAGGTTGTGCCATGTAACAGCAATATTTAGATTTAGCATTGCCACCCGTTTGATAAAATATGTAACGATTCCGTATTTCACTAAAAGAATAAACGTTTTGTTTTCTAAATTATCATTTCCCGGATTTTACCATATTAATGACCTAGGGCTCGTATTTCTGTGTGTGTTATTATAATTAAGTCTATGATTTGATATTTGATAGAGCAGTCTGACTGAGCGGTGGAACGCAGCAACAGGCTCGCAAGCATTCATTCAAACAGCACTTTCCTGCATTTGCCAGCAGCTCTTCGCAATGCTTGAAGCACAGTGCTGTTTATGACTTCAAGCCTATTAACTCCCGAGATTAGGCTGGCAATACTAAAGTGCCTATAAGAACATCCAATAGTCAAAGGTATATGAAATAGGTATATGGTATATGAAATACAAATGGTATTTGTATGAATACATTCCCTATTAGGGGAAAAACCTATTCACCGTAATAACGCGTCTCGTGCTCTGCCAAGGACAAAGCTTTTGTCCCAAATGACACCCTATACCCTATGTAGCGCACTACTTTTGACCAGCACCCATGGGGCTCTGGTCAGAAGTAGTGCACTATGTAGAGAATAGGGTGTCATGTGGGATGCAGCCATAAGGCTTTGTGAACTGAATACATTCCTGCAGTATAATTGCCCATCACTGTCAGTGTGCGTAACTCATAACAGGCGCTGATGCAGGACTTTTTTATTTACACCTGCTTCAATTAGGCCCATGAAGAGGACGCATGCCACTGAGGAGCTGACACCGACATGAGGGGGTGTAGAGATCATGCTACGTGTGATAGCATGCCACTGAGGGGCTGACACCGACATGAGGGGGTGTAGAGATCATGCTACGTGTGATAGCATGCCACTGAGGGGCTGACACCGACATGAGGGGGTGTAGAGATCATGCTACGTGTGATAGCATGTGATAGCATGCCACTGATGCCACTGGAGCTGACACCGACATGAGGGGTGTAGAGATCATGCTACGTGTGATAGCATGCCACTGAGGAGCTGACACCGACATGAGGGGTGTAGAGATCATGACGTGTGATAGCATGCCACTGAGGAGCTGACACCGACATGAGGGGGTGTAGAGATCATGCTACGTGTGATAGCATGCCACTGAGGAGCTGACAGCGACATGAGGGGGTGTAGAGATCATGCTACGTGTGATAGCATGCCACTGAGGGGCTGACACCAACATGAGGGAGTGTAGAGATCATGCTACGTGTGATAGCATGCCACTGAGGAGCTGACACCTGAGGAGCTGACACCTACATGAGGGGGTGTAGAGATCATGCTACGTGTGATAGCATGCCACTGAGGGGCTGACACCGACATGAGGGGTGTAGAGTGTAGATAGCATGCCACTGCTACATGAGGGGGGTGTAGAGATAGCTACGTGTGATAGCATGCCACTGAGGGGCTGACACCGACATGAGGGGGTGTAGAGATCATGCTACGTGTGATAGCATGCCACTGAGGAGCTGACACCGACATGAGGGGGTGTAGAGATCATGCTACGTGTGATAGCATGCCACTGAGGAGCTGACACCGACATGAGGGGGTGTAGAGATCATGCTACGTGTGATAGCATGCCACTGAGGGGCTGACACCGACATGAGGGGGTGTAGAGATCATGCTACGTGTGATAGCATGCCACTGAGGAGCTGACACCGACATGAGGGGGTGTAGAGATCATGCTACGTGTGATAGCATGCCACTGAGGGGCTGACACCGACATGAGATCATGGGTGTAGCATGCCACTGAGAGATCATGTGTAGAGATCACGTGTGATAGCATGCCACTGAGGAGCTGACACCGACATGAGGGGGTGTAGAGATCATGCTACGTGTGATAGCATGCCACTGAGGAGCTGACACCGACATGACCGGGGGTGTAGAGATCATGCTACGTGTGATAGCATGCCACTGAGGGGCTGACACCGACATGAGGGGTGTAGAGATCATGCTACGTGTGATAGCATGCCACTGAGGGCTGCTGAGATCATGCCCGTGTGATACATGACTGAGGGGCTGTGAGGGGGTGTAGAGATCATGCTATGTGTGATAGCATGCCTGGGGACAGGCGGCAGTGTGTTTGGTGTACTGATTGTTAATTGATTACAACCAATGTGGAATGTGTGGAATTTTAAGAAGGAGGAGAGGAGAAGAAGCAATGAATAGCTAAGCTAAATCCAACCCCTCCCATATCTACCTACATTATATATTTCTTTCTTTCTCTCTTCCCTCTTCATCCCCCTCTTACAGAATCACTTTCCCTCTACCTTTCTACCCCCCCTCTATCTTCCTCCTCACCCCTTTGTCGAATCACTCCCCCTTTATATTTCTCTCTCATTAGCTCTCTCTCTCTTCCCCTATTTCTCTCTGTGATGAGGTTGGTCTTGATCACTCCTTGATCCCACGATAAGTCTATTTTAAGTCAGCCTGGTCCTTTGTAGTCTCCTCTGTGAGGTTGGGGCGATAGTGAGACGTTGGGGTTATACTGTGCTCTGCATAGCTTTTTACTTGTTTAGGTTCTAAAAGGCATGCAACGTGAACAGGGGGCTAGACCTTCTGTTGCTCTGTCAAAGCTGTCTCTAAGCGGAGGAATACATCTTGCCCTCTCTCTCTTGGTCTCTGTTTCTCTCTCTCTTTTTCACAACAAGAGTTTCAAAAGAATAGAGGCATTTTAAATGGTCTGTATGGTCTCTCTCTCTCTCGTCTACTGTTCAAGGTCTATTCCTCTCTTTGACAAGTTCAACTTTCCTAATGCTTGTCTCTGGAGTGGTTTCTCCTCCACAACTATGAAAATATATATTTTTCTAACCTGTCTTTTTGTCTTCATCAAAGAGCCATGACCAGATAGTTTGGATGGGCCAAGCAGAATGATACTAAAGTGGGAAGGTTGGGAGAGTTATTGAGTACTGCCTCAGGGCATCAGCAGGGAGATAGTTACATTCTCTTCTTACTCTAGCTGCATCAGCACATTCACTTTATCCCTGAGATAGAGAGAGGAGCAGGGGGAGAGAGAGAGAGGGAGCAGGGGGAGAGAGAGAGGGAGCAGGGGGAGAGAGAGAGGGAGCAGGGGGAGAGAGAGGGAGCAGGGGGAGAGAGAGAGGGAGCAGGGGGAGAGAGAGAGGGAGCAGGGGGAGAGAGAGAGGGAGCAGAGGGAGCGAGAGAGAGAGGGGGCAGGGGAGAGGGAGCAGGGGAGAAGGAGCAAGGGGAGAAAGAGAGGGAGCAGGGGGAGAGAAAGGGAGCAGGGGGGAGAGGGAGCAGGGGTAGAGAGCGGGAGGGAGGGAGGGGATTGGTTTTCAGTTTCACTTCACTAGGAGGCCAATGACTTGTTGATTGGATCTCAAACCTGCGACCCGCGAGCTGAATATGTCCCGTGAGTCGATTTAATGTGGCTCTGAAGACAATTAATAGTGGGTCTACTCTAACCTCTTTGACCTAGGAAAAAATGCTGGAGCAGTGTAGTGTTCAAGCAAACTGCTGATACTATCAGCACTCACAGGGACTTTTCCCTCTGAGAAGTGAAGTTGGGATGGATTTCGTTAAACTTGTCCTAGACTGCTGATTGGATACTGCCTCAAGAGAGGAGAGGAGACATGAGAGAGCCTGTACAGTCACACACACACACACACACACACACACACACACACACACACACACACACACACACACACACTATGACAGCTCCCATCACTCTTCATAAACACTTCAGTCAAAGGCAGGTTGGTCAGACTCCACTCTCATCCCTCTCAGCAGATTCAAGCATCAGCCAGCTCTTTTTTTATGAACACGATAATAGCTTTTGTTCCGCTGCCGCCCCTGGCCAGAGAAATTAGACAATGAGGGAGATGACTTTGTTGTTTTCAGTTTTTGTTTTGTGTTACAGGTTTTTTCTGTAGGCAGGTGAATAAATGTCATTAGATGTGTCTTTACTTCCTATTTGTATAGTTTGCAGTGTAATGTAGTGATTCCGGCTGATTCCACTGAGCATTCAGTCATTCTGCTAAGATACTGTCTACCATGAGCTACTGTCTACCATGAGCTACTGTTTACCATGAGCTACAGTTTACCATGAGCTACTGTCTAGCATGAGCTACTGTCTACCATGAGCTACAGTTTACCATGAGCTACTATCTACCATGAGCTACTGTCTACCATGAGCTACAGTTTACCATGAGCTACTGTCTACCATGAGCTACTGTCTACCATGAGCTACAGTTTACCATGAGCTACTATCTACCATGAGCTACTGTCTACCATGAGCTACAGTTTACCATGAGCTACTGTCTACCATGAGCTACAGTTTACCATGAGCTACAGTTTACCATGAATTACAGTTTACCATGAGCTACTGTCTACCATGAGCTACTGTTTACCATGAGCTACAGTTTACCATGAGCTACAGTTTACCATGAGCTACTGTCTACCATGAGTTACAGTTTACCATGAGCTACAGTTTACCATGAGCTACAGTTTACCATGAGCTACTGTTTACCATGAGCTACAGTTTACCATGAGCTACTGTTTACCATGAGCTACAGTTTACCATGAGCTACAGTTTACCATGAGCTACAGTTTACCATGAGCTACTGTTTACCATGAGCTACAGTTTACCATGAGCTACAGTTTACCATGAGCTACTGTTTACCATGAGCTACAGTTTACCATGAGCTACAGTTTACCATGAGCTACTGTTTACCATGAGCTACAGTTTACCATGAGCTACAGTTTACCATGAGCTACTGCTACTACAGTTTACCATGAGCTACAGTTTACCATGAGCTACTGTTTACCATGAGCTACAGTTTACCATGAGCTACTGTTTACCATGAGCTACAGTTTACCATGAGCTACAGTTTACCATGAGCTACTGTTTACCATGAGCTACAGTTTACCATGAGCTACTGTTTACCATGAGCTACAGTTTACCATGAGCTACAGTTTACCATGAGCTACTGTTTACCATGAGCTACAGTTTACCATGAGCTACTGTTTACCATGAGCTACAGTTTACCATGAGCTACTGTCTACCAAGAGCTACTGTCTACCATGAGCTACAGTTTACCATGAGCTACTGTCTACCATGAGCTACTGTCTACCATGAGCTACAGTTTACCAGCAGTTACTGTTTACCGTGTGTGTGTGTGTGTGCGTGTGTGAGAGAATACAGGTGCAGTAGAGAGTACTTATACACCAGCACTAACAGCATGTCCTGAAACATGGTAATCTCAACAAGTGACTTTCTTTTCTTCGCTAGGTTTATCCTAGCTTTCATGTCGATCATGTTCCCCTCCCTGGAGATGAGGCCTAGATTCTCTACATGGGCTGTGTCCAAAATGGCACCCTAGTCCCCATATGGTGCACTGCTTTTCAAAACAAGGGGCCCTATAAAGGGAATAGGGTGCCATTTGGGATGCAGACAATATGACTAGCGAGTGCTTTCTTCAGAGCCGTTTTACCGTGACTGCCTGTTTCTGTGAGACAGATTACACAGTGCTGTCTGTCTGTTTATGAAGAAACTTAGAGGATCAAAGAGCAGACAGATTACACAGTGCTGTCTGTCTGTTTATGAAGAAACTTAGAGGATCTAAGAGCAGACAGATTACACAGTGCTGTCTGTCTGTTTATGAAGAAATGTAGAGGATCTAAGAGCAGACAGATTACACAGTGCTGTCTGTCTGTTTATGAAGAAATTTAGAGGATCTAAGAGCAGACAGATTACACAGTGCTGTCTGTCTGTTTATGAAGAAACTTAGAGGATCAAAGAGCAGACAGATTACACAGTGCTGTCTGTCAGATCAAAGAGCAGACAGATTACACAGTGCTGTCTGTCTGTTTATGAAGAAACTTAGAGGATCTAAGAGCAGGCAGAACAGCACTGTCAGTCAGCCAGGGGAAATCCCCTCAGAAACTTACACAACAGTGTGACACAAACATCTGTGAGTTTGGTATGATGCCGTATAACACTGAGTAACACAGCAATGTCTTTTGGCTCTGTACTGTACAATCGATTAAAGGTTGCAAGATGGTTGCTGTAACCAGTGGCAAAACCCGGGACATTGTCACACTGCCCTCCCATCAAAGCAAAGTAGGACCAACAACAACAAACATGGTATCTGCAGTGCCCTCACGTTCTCCCACCTGTCACTCCACGACACACCCCTGTCAGGTTCACAATATGCCACAAGACACCCATTTCTCACCTGTCACTCCACGACACACCCCTGTCAGGTTCACAACATGCCACAAAACACCCATTTCCCACCTGTCACTCCACGACACACCCCTGTCAGGTTCACAACATGCCACAAGACACCCATTTCAGGTTCACAACATGCCACAAAACACCCATTTCCCACCTGTCACTCCACGACACACCCCTGTCAGGTTCACAACATGCCACAAAACACCCATTTCCCACCTGTCACTCCACGACACACCCCTGTCAGGTTCACAACATGCCACAAAACACCCATTTCCCACCTGTCACTTCACGACACACCCCTGTCAGGTTCACAACATGCCACAAAACACCCATTTCCCACCTGTCACTCCACAACACACCCCTGTCAGGTTCACAACATGCCACAAGACACCCATTTCCCACCTGTCACTCCACGACACACCCCTGTCAGGTTCACAACATGCCACAAGACACCCATTTCTCACCTGTCACTCCACGACACACCCCTGTCAGGTTCACAACATGCCACAAGACACCCATTTCCCACCTGTCACTCCACGACACACCCCTGTCAGGTTCACAACATGCCACAAAACACCCATTTCTCACCTGTCACTCCACGACACACCCCTGTCAGGTTCACAACATGCCACAAAACACCCATTTCTCACCTGTCACTCCACGACACACCCCTGTCAGGTTCACAACATGCCACAAAACACCCATTTCTCACCTGTCACTCCACGACACACCCCTGTCAGGTTCACAACATGCCACAAAACACCCATTTCTCACCTGTCACTCCACGACACACCCCTGTCAGGTTCACAACATGCCACAAGACACCCATTTTCACCTCACCTGTCACATGCCACAAGACACCCATTTCCCACACACCCCTGTCAGGTTCACAACATGCCACAAGACACCCATTTCCCACCTGTCACTCCACGACACACCCCTGTCAGGTTCACAACATGCCACAAGACACCCATTTCTCACCTGTCACTCCACGACACACCCCTGTCAGGTTCACAACATGCCACAAGACACCCATTTCCCACCTGTCACTCCACGACACACCCCTGTCAGGTTCACAACATGCCACAAAACACCCATTTCTCACCTGTCACTCCACGACACACCCCTGTCAGGTTCACAACATGCCACAAAACACCCATTTCTCACCTGTCACTCCACGACACACCCCTGTCAGGTTCACAACATGCCACAAGACATCCATTTCCCACCTGTCACTCCACGACACACCCCTGTCAGGTTCACAACATGCCACAAAACACCCATTTCTCACCTGTCACTCCACGACACACCCCTGTCAGGTTCACAACATGCCACAAAACACCCATTTCTCACCTGTCACTCCACGACACACCCCTGTCAGGTTCACAACATGCCACAAGACACCCATTTCCCACCTGTCACTCCACGACACACCCCTGTCAGGTTCACAACATGCCACAAGACACCCATTTCTCACCTGTCACTCCACGACACACCCCTGTCAGGTTCACAACATGCCACAAGACACCCATTTCCCACCTGTCACTCCACGACACACCCCTGTCAGGTTCACAACATGCCACAAAACACCCATTTCTCACCTGTCACTCCACGACACACCCCTGTCAGGTTCACAACATGCCACAAAACACCCATTTCTCACCTGTCACTCCACGACACACCCCTGTCAGGTTCACAACATGCCACAAGACATCCATTTCCCACCTGTCACTCCACGACACACCCCTGTCAGGTTCACAACATGCCACAAAACACCCATTTCCCACCTGTCACTCCACGACACACCCCTGTCAGGTTCACAACATGCCACAAAACACCCATTTCCCACCTGTCACTCCACGACACACCCCTGTCAGGTTCACAACATGCCACAAAACACCCATTTCTCACCTTTTCAATCATCCTCTTTTCTCTTTCTGTCTTTCTCTCTCTTTCTCCTCCTTTCTGCATCCACCTGTCTCACCTTCTCTTTCCCCTTCAGTCTCTCTATTTTGCTAGCTCTCTCTCTTTTTTCTCATTTCTCTCCCCCCACCCTTTCCCCTTCTCTCCCCCACACTCTACCCTCTACCCTTCTCTCTCTCCCCAACCCTCTACCATTCTCTCTCTCCCCACACTCTACCCTTCTCTCTCTCCCCAACCCTCTACCCTTCTCTCTCTCCCCAATCCTCTACCCTTCTCTCTCTCCCCCACCCTCTACCTTCTCCCCCCTCTACCCTTCTCTCTCTCCCCCCACCCTCTACCCTTCTCTCTCTCCCCAATCCTCTATCCTTTTCTCTCTCTCCCCACACTCTGCCCTTCTCTCTCTCCCCCACACTCTATCCTTTTCTCTCTCCCCCACACTCTATCCTTCTCTCTCTCCCCACACTCTGCCCTTCTCTCTCTCCCCACACTCTATCCTTTTTCTCTCTCTCCCCACACTCGACCCTTCTCTCTCTCCCCCACCCTCTACCCTTCTTTCTCTCCCCCACCCTCTACCCTTCTCTCTCTCCCCACCCTCTACCCTTCTCTCTCTCCCCCACCCTCCTCTCTACCATCTCTCTCTCTCTCTCTCTCTCTCTTCCGCTTTCTTTTTCTGTTCAGTGCACAGCTTGAGGTTAACAGATCAGCTCCAGTCATCCTTCTCTCCCTCCCTCTCTCCCTCCTTCCCAGCGGTCTCTCTGTCATTTGGGCCCTGACCGTGGCCCTCCACAGCCCTACATATCCAAACCATCCGTCACTCTGATCGTAGTTCTGCCGGAGTCCTGCTGCATGTCGACACACACACACACACACACACACACACACACACACACACACACACACACACACACACACACACACACAATCACACACACAATCATACCCCCTCTTTCTCTCTCTCTCTCCATCTGTAATATTATCACTCCATCTCATCTCCAACATTCTGTTCCCCCTCTTCAGCTCCTCCTCTTTGAACATGCTAAGAGTGAGAAATATGGTCTCACTCACTTTAAAACAATTATGCCTAATTTCCTTCATGTTGAGTGTGTGTACATTTCGTGGCTATCCACTTTTGTTTATAGCATTTCAACAAAAATGGATTAAGAGCAGAAACGAAAGTAGTTTCTAAAACATACCAAAGTTAGATAACTTGGGTTTATCTTGTTATGAAGTCAGTGTACAGAATATGAATACAAATCCCATTGATCCATTGGCCATGATGGGATGACATCTCTCAATTACCCCTCTGGAGGGTTGATGCCAGCCAGGGTCCCAGAAATAGATCACCCCCTCTGCCACCCTCTGTCACCTAATCATTTGCCATTTGGCTGCATATGCGTTTGGCCGTAGATAGTACCGGAATTAGACTTGAACCCTATGATGGAGTGCCTATATCCCCTTAAACCATAGTCTGTGGTGTAGTTTATAACCCTGGGATAAGTGGTGTCCAACTGAGTCCTGCTGTTCTGATTGGACCACACTGATAACCCCCTCCTGCGCATCACTTCCTGCCAGCGGGGTGAACCATTTATGGTGGGGCCAGATTGCACCTTACGAACATGTAATTTCCTCCTGGGAATGAGAGGATCATTAGCATGCCAGGTGCATTGTGGGGTATTGGAGGAGTAACTCTTTCTCAGTTTGTCTTTCCTTGGTTACTTGTGTCCTTTCTCCTAACCACCTTCTCAAAATGCATTGGATGAGAAGACCTAAGGGAAGAGACCTTGAATCTCCTCCTCCAATGTGTTTTGAGAAGGAGGCAAGGAGAGAGGACTTGAGGAAAGATGAATAACTAGTTAGCTTCAAGAACCTTCTCCACTGAGAAAGAACCAGAAGGTTCTTCAAGAACCTTCTCCTCAGTGAACTAGCTGTAGACTTTGAAGACTGACCTCCAACAATATGTCTGCCAACGTCTCTCTGCCTGATATAACACTTTATTAAAATGACATTTCATTTAATCATGAAGAGAATCAGTATTCTCTGTCCAGTGCTGAAGGTGTTAACTTTTGTCAATTCAGTTCAATGGAAACCATTGGAGAGCAGGACCTCAATTCAGTTCAATGGAAACCATTGGAGAGCAGGACCTCAATTCAGTTCAATGGAAACCATTGGAGAGCAGGACCTCATTTCAGTTCAATGGAAACCATTGGAGAGCAGGACCTCAATTCAGAGCGTTGAATTATTTACACCATCCTAACGGCTGGTAAAAAGTCTCTCCTCTCTCCAACAGGTTGATAAGCATGTGTGTAATTGGACATAAAAGATGTTAAAGCTGCTGTGGAAATGGATTGGTGTCACCACTGTGGAAGAGTGAGTGCTAGAGAGAGAGAGGGAGCGGGAGGGAGGGAGGGGGAGGGAGATGTCCTGACTTAGCTTCGGATAATTGTTGAATGTAATGAGAACCGACATCACAAAATACCCTTTGAGGTTCATCTGGAAAAGAAAAGAGAAACGTTCTCTGAACTGTAAGTATGTTTGGTGTTGACTTTGTTTTAATGAACACAGGTCATGACCACCACTAGGCTGGAGAGACGGTGCTTATTTACTCAAACAGTATGCTAATGTCTGTTGCAGTGGCAATACAAATATACCAGTTTGTTTGTATAAATACAGAAACAGGCGGAGAGGGAGGGTGAACTAGAGAACATTTTACATTTGGTTAGGTTTGTCTCTCTTTGTGTTTCACTCGTTTAAAAAGCACTTTAGGGCCCTAATGTGGAACAGCCCTTTGCTGTCTAAATCATCCCTGTGTGGCTGTAGCATAGCTAGCCGTATCTCTAAATCATCCCTGTGTGGCTGTAGCATAGCTAGCCCTATCTCTAAATCATCCCTGTGTGGCTGTAGCATAGCTAGCCGTATCTCTAAATCATCCCTGTGTGGCTGTAGCATAGCTAGCCGTATCTCTAAATCATCCCTGTGTGGCTGTAGCATAGCTAGCCGTATCTCTAAATGCCTGTGGTTGTTTAGTATTCACCAGGCCACTGTGTCTCCTTTCCTAATAGGCTGTTAATCACGCGGCTCCTATCCGTCTAGGGCCTGTCATCACACCCACGTTCCAACACTGGTAAAGGAGAGGTTAATTACAATGTCTGTTCGTTTTCTCATTCAATCGCTCACTCTTTATCATTCTCTCTGTTCTGCCCTTTCTCTCTCTCTCTCTCCCTTTAAGCTTTATATTCTTCTACACCTCAGCTGTCATGATTACAACTGAGCTGTCCTGAGTCACAGGATGTTCTGAAGAGCAGCATTGTCTGTCCTGAGTCACAGGATGTTCTGAAGAGCAGCATTGTCTGTCCTGAGTCACAGGATGTTCTGCAGAGCAGCATTGTCTGTCCTGAGTCACAGGATGTTCTGCAGAGCAGCATTGTCTGTCCTGCTAGTCGTCGTAGCCAGTGTGTGCTAAATGCCTTAGCAGGTGACCAGTCACTTCTTATATCAAACACTTCTTATATCAAAGACCTGTCTCCAAAGCCAGGATTCATATGTTTTCCTTCAGGCTGTCTGCCTACACTGTATCCTGTATACCTGGTCCTTCGGTGTTGGAATACATATACTGGGCTTTGAATTACATTCCAGCCCGAGAGCAGAACTCCACTGTGTGTCTCTCTGTATCACTGGTGTCTTCATCCTCTAACCTGGTCCCAGATCTGTTTGTCCTGACTTCATCCTCTAACCTGGTCCCAGATCTGTTTGTCCTGTCTTCATCCTCTAACCTGGTCCCAGATCTGTTTGTCCTGTCTTCATCCTCTAACCTGGTCCCAGATCTGTTTGTCCTGTCTTCATCCTCTAGCCTGGTCCCAGATCTGTTTGTCCTGTCTTCATCCTCTAGCCTGGTCCCAGATCTGTTTGTCCTGTCTTCATCCTCTAACCTGGTCCCAGATCTGTTTGTCCTGTCTTCATCCTCTAACCTGGTCCCAGATCTGTTTGTCCTGTCTTCATCCTCTAATCTGGTCCCAGATCTGTTTGTCCTGTCTTCATCCTCTAGCCTGGTCCCAGATCTGTTTGTCCTGTCTTCATCCTCTAACCTGGTCCCAGATCTGTTTGTCCTGTCTTCATCCTCTAACCTGGTCCCAGATCTGTTTGTCCTGTCTTCATCCTCTAACCTGGTCCCAGATCTGTTTGTCCTGTCTTCATCCTCTAACCTGGTCCCAGATCTGTTTGTCCTGTCTTCATCCTCTAACCTGGTCCCAGATCTGTTTGTCCTGTCTTCATCCTCTAACCTGGTCCCAGATCTGTTTGTCCTGTCTTCATCCTCTAACAGATCTGTTTGGTCCCAGATCTGTTTGTCCTGTCTTCATCCTCTAACCTGGTCCCAGATCTGTTTGTCCTGTCTTCATCCTCTAACCTGGTCCCAGATCTGTTTGTCCTGTCTTCATCCTCTAACCTGGTCCCAGATCTGTTTGTCCTGTCTTCATCCTCTAGCCTGGTCCCAGATCTGTTTGTCCTGTCTTCATCCTCTAGCCTGGTCCCAGATCTGTTTGTCCTGTCTTCATCCTCTAGCCTGGTCCCAGATCTGTTTGTCCTGTCTTCATCCTCTAACCTGGTCCCAGATCTGTTTGTCCTGTCTTCATCCTCTAGCCTGGTCCCAGATCTGTTTGTCCTGTCTTCATCCTCTAACCTGGTCCCAGATCTGTTTGTCCTGTCTTCATCCTCTAACCTGGTCCCAGATCTGTTTGTCCTGTCTTCATCCTCTAACCTGGTCCCAGATCTGTTTGTCCTGTCTTCATCCTCTAACCTGGTCCCAGATCTGTTTGTCCTGTCTTCATCCTCTAACCTGGTCCCAGATCTGTTTGTCCTGACTTCATCCTCTAGCCTGGTCCCAGATCTGTTTGTCCTGTCTTCATCCTCTAACCTGGTCCCAGATCTGTTTGTCCTGTCTTCATCCTCTAGCCTGGTCCCAGATCTGTTTGTCCTGTCTTCATCCTCTAACCTGGTCCCAGAACTCCTATACTGTGTATGTCAATTATATTTAGTTTTTTGGCCCTTTTGAATTAAATTCTGTGTATCTTTCCATTTCACTAGTGACTTTATCCTCTCCCGCATGCTGAAGGATGTTGTTGTTCTACCATTACCCGGGATAGATGGGGATGAGATGTCACCTGGAAAGAATTATGGTTGTGGCGTTGGTGGTGAAATTACCCATGTGGGGGAACCAGCCGTAAACAGCTCAATAATGGTTAATTACTGGTTTTGGTTAATTACAAGTCAAAATGGGACCAGAGGACATTTATGGGCAAGCTGTCGAATAGAGGGGAGAGGTTGTGTTCCAGTCAACATGATTTATTGTTGGAGAATGGTTATGAGACATGAAGGGCCGTGTGTTCAAGGTTGCCATGTTGGAGAAATGTCTTGTTATATAAATGTTTAGGGAGGCCAGGTTTGAAAATAACAATTTCTTATGATACACAAGTTATGATACACAAAGATACTTGTGTTGAGGGTTGGTCGTGTTCAGGGTTGCCCGGTTCTAGATCCTCATGTTCTAGAAGAAGATGTTTTATTCCGGCAAACTGGATTTCTTGTTATGAGACTGAGATACGAAGGTCCTTGTGTTCGAGGTTGCCAGGTTGGAGTATATCCTAACCATGGTCCTGATTCTCAGCTATTCAATAGAAGGAGAAGTTGTATTCCATTAAACCTTTTCTTGTTTGAGAATAGCAGGTTATGACACATGAAGGTTGTCATATTCAGAGTTGCCAGTTTGGTCATGTCCGGGGATGCCAGGTTGAAGAATAACAATTATTTACCCTTGGCTCAACTGGTCTGGTTAGGAATAAGGCCTCTCATGGTATTCTGCAGTGATGTGCTTTTCTGTGGTGCACCAATGGGAAATGCAGTGCTTTACTAGTCAGACAAGGTTAAGGAGAGCCAACGACTCAGTTCTGTTTTAGTTTGTTACTCTGTTGCCCTGATGGGGAGTGAGTTGTGTTGACGATGAGCAATGTGACACTGTGTCTTTTCCAGTCAATTTCCAAACAATAAAGTGGCAAGAATGAATCAATAGTACAACATTCAAATCAAAATATGTCGATCCATCACCGATTACTCAGGTCTGTATCCATGTGCTCACATCTAGTCGATAAGTAGCAAAGTGCTCAATTGAGTAAATGACAGTTGGTCATGTAGAATGTAAATAAGTGGGGAACACATTTACTGTGGGGGACCTTGTACACTGTCCTGAATTGGGTATTACACACTCTACCCTCCTCAATCACTCTGTTCTATAATATTCAACAAGACGACTCAAGTTTAACTCAATTATGTCAATTAAGGAAGGCAATTGAAATTCCCCATTTAGATTTCAGTTTACTTCCTGAATTGACTGAGTTGAAATTGAATTGACCCCAATCATGATCTCAACCATAGACATGACTGTTTTAATGTCTCATTTACATTTAAGTCACATTTACATTTAAGTCATTTAGCAGACGCTCTTATCCAGAGCGACTTACAAATTGGTGCATTCACCTTATGACCTCCAGTGGAACAGTAGTGCATCTAAATCTTTTCAGGGGGAGGGGGGGTGAGAGGGATTACTTTATCCTATCCTAGGTATTCCTTAAAGAGGTGGGGTTTCAGGTGTCTCCGGAAGGTGGTGATTGACTCCGCTGTCCTGGCGTCGTGAGGGAGTTTGTTCCACCATTGGGGGGCCAGAGCAGCGAACAGTTTTGACTGGGCTGAGCGGGAACTGTACTTCCTCAGTGGTAGGGAGGCGAGCAGGCCAGAGGTGGATGAACGCAGTGCCCTTGTTTGGGTGTAGGGCCTGATCAGAGCCTGGAGGTACTGAGGTGCCGTTCCCCTCACAGCTCCGTAGGCAAGCACCATGGTCTTGTAGCGGATGCGAGCTTCAACTGGAAGCCAGTGGAGGGAGCGGAGGAGCGGGGTGACGTGAGAGAACTTGGGAAGGTTGAACACCAGACGGGCTGCGGCGTTCTGGATGAGTTGTAGGGGTTTAATGGCACAGGCAGGGAGCCCAGCCAACAGCGAGTTGCAGTAATCCAGACGGGAGATGACAAGTGCCTGGATTAGGACCTGCGCCGCTTCCTGTGTGAGGCAGGGTCGTACTCTGCGGATGTTGTAGAGCATGAACCTACAGGAACGGGCCACCGCCTTGATGTTAGTTGAGAACGACAGGGTGTTGTCCAGGATCACGCCAAGGTTCTTAGCGCTCTGGGAGGAGGACACAATGGAGTTGTCAACCGTGATGGCGAGATCATGGAACGGGCAGTCCTTCCCCGGGAGGAAGAGCAGCTCCGTCTTGCCGAGGTTCAGCTTGAGGTGGTGATCCGTCATCCACACGGATATGTCTGCCAGACATGCAGAGATGCGATTCGCCACCTGGTCATCAGAAGGGGGAAAGGAGAAGATTAATTGTGTGTCGTCTGCATAGCAATGATAGGAGAGACCATGTGAGGTTATGACAGAGCCAAGTGACTTGGTGTATAGCGAGAATAGGAGAGGGCCTAGAACAGAGCCCTGGGGACACCAGTGGTGAGAGCACGTGGTGTGGAGACGGATTCTCGCCACGCCACCTGGTAGGAGCGACCTGTCAGGTAGGACGCAATCCAAGCGTGGGCCGCGCCGGGATGCCCAACTCGGAGAGGGTGGAGAGGAGGATCTGATGGTTCACAGTATCGAAGGCAGCCGATAGGTCTAGAAGGATGAGAGCAGAGGAGAGAGAGTTAGCTTTAGCAGTGCGGAGCGCCTCCGTGATACAGAGAAGAGCAGTCTCAGTTGAATGACTAGTCTTGAAACCTGACTGATTTGGATCAAGAAGGTCATTCTGAGAGAGATAGCGGGAGAGCTGGCCAAGGACGGCACGTTCAAGAGTTTTGGAGAGAAAAGAAAGAAGGGATACTGGTCTGTAGTTGTTGACATCGGAGGGATCGAGTGTAGGTTTTTTCAGAAGGGGTGCAACTCTCGCTCTCTTGAAGACGGAAGGGACGTAGCCAGCGGTCAGGGATGAGTTGATGAGCGAGGTGAGGTAAGGGAGGAGGTCTCCGGAAATGGTCTGGAGAAGAGAGGAGGGGATAGGGTCAAGCGGGCAGGTTGTAGGGCGGCCGGCCGTCACAAGACGCGAGATTTCATCTGGAGAGAGAGGGGAGAAAGAGGTCAGAGCACAGGGTAGGGCAGTGTGAGCAGAACCAGCGGTGTCGTTTGACTTAGCAAACGAGGATCGGATGTCGTCGACCTTCTTTTCAAAATGGTTGACGAAGTCATCTGCAGAGAGGGAGGAGGGGGGGGAGGGGGAGGAGGATTCAGGAGGGAGGAGAAGGTTGCAAAGAGCTTCCTAGGGTTAGAGGCAGATGCTTGGAATTTAGAGTGGTAGAAAGTGGCTTTAGCAGCAGAGAGAGAAGAGGAAAATGTAGAGAGGAGGGAGTGAAAGGATGTCAGGTCCGCAGGGAGGCGAGTTTTCCTCCATTTCCGCTCGGCTGCCCGGAGCCCTGTTCCTTGGTTTACATTGTAAACACAAGTAAATGGCCCCTCTAACATCCTCTGTCTCCATCTGCCTCCCTGTTTATCTGGGTGAGTAAGGTTGTGTACTCTCAGGCAGGCTCTGAGGGCATTCATTAGCCTGAAGAGGTGGCCTGGAGGCAGGGTCTCCCCCTCCCTTCCTTGGCCCATGGTGCCTCTCTCCTGGGTTATTACCTGAGTTGTGTATATTAGCGTTTCTAATTGGACGAGTCAAGGTATTCCAATAAGTTTGTTTTCTTCTATCTTGTAGCCTAATGAACTGAGCCCTGCCTAAACATCCCTGACCTCATTAGCGCTGAGTACATTAAAACACAAATCCCATTTCCTATAGTGAACTCGGAGGCTAAAAGCCACTCAGACAAAGGGATGGCTTCTCTCCTAACGGACTGAGGAGGAATGAGTGTTGAAGATAGATAATACATGTAGTTTTCTTCTTCTAGCCGACCATCGTCTGTCCTAATGGGCATTACAGAGGTTAGAAGGTGTTTTCACACACAGATGGCCACATGCATGGCGCACACTACACACTACCAGGGTTGGAAAAAGTACTGAAATACCCTACTCAAGTAGAGGTAAAATTACTGGAATGACTCATATAAAAAGTGCGTAGAGTAAAAGTAATTGATTTAAATAAAAACATTGACCCTGACAATTAGCTAATTTCAGTAAGGTTACCTGAACGTTGTTTACACGTGATATTTTCCATGCATTATAGGAAGTGAGGAAATGAATGTACAGTAGGAACTAAGACAAGAAGGCACATCTGTATTAAAAAAAAAAAAACGTAAGTATTCGTAAAAAATATATATAATATTAACATTTGAAAATAAATTAAACATTCAAAGCAATTAAAGTGTAAAGATAAAAAAAGCAATACAAAATAAAGTGCATAAACCATAAAGTTACCAGACTTCAATATACTTCAGACTCCATATAATGTCTGTCTTTCACCAATTCAACCCTGTGTTACTAATTACTTTACACCTCTACACACTACACACACATACCAGAGGGACCCAAACTCACTCAATTACTATACAAATAAAACACTGACAAATTGCAACATCAACAGAGCAGCCCTCCCTTGGTGGTTGGTAATGGAAAACACCTGGCTGTAGTGCACGAAGACTCAACCATCTGGATTTAGTTAGTAAGACATACAAATGGGAATATGGCTAGCGTTCCTTGTTGGGCCTAACGTAAAGCCTTTTACAATAGCCATCAACCACACAATACAAGATGTGAGAGGGGGAGAGAAATGGGGAGGAAGAGAGGGGGAGAGAAATGGGGAGGAAGAGAGACGGATAGAGAGAGGGGAAGAGAGACGGATAGAGAGAGGGGAAGAGACACGGGTAGAGAGAGGGGAAGAGAGAGGGGAAGAGAGACGGATAGAGAGAGAGGAAGAGAGACGGATAGAGAGAGGGGAAGAGACACAGATAGAGAGAGGGGAAGAGAGACGGATAGAGAGAGGGGAAGAGAGACGGATAGAGAGAGGGGAAGAGACACGGATAGAGAGAGGGGAAGAGAGAGGGGAAGAGAGACGGATAGAGAGAGAGGAAGAGAGACGGATAGAGAGAGGGGAAGAGACACAGATAGAGAGAGGGGAAGAGAGACGGATAGAGAGAGGGGAAGAGAGACGTATAGAGAGAGGGGAAGAGAGACTGATAGAGAGAGGGGAAGAGAGACGGATAGAGAGAGGGGAAGAGAGACGGATAGAGAGAGGGGAAGAGAGAGGGGAAGAGAGATGGATAGAGAGAGGGGAAGAGAGACGGATAGAGAGGGAGGAAGAGAGACGGATAGAGAGAGGGGAAGAGACACAGATAGAGAGAGGGGAAGAGACACGGATAGAGAGAGGGGAAGAGAGACGGATAGAGAGAGGGGAAGAGAGACGGATAGAGAGAGGGGAAGAGAGACGGATAGAGAGAGGGGAAGAGAGAAGGATAGAGAGAGGGGAAGAGACACGGATAGAGAGAGGGGAAGAGACACGGATAGAGAAATGGGGAGGAAGAGAGACAGATAGAGAGACGGATAGAGAGAGGGGAAGAGAGACGGATAGAGAGGGGAAGAGAGACGGATAGAGAGGGGAAGAGAGACGGATAGAGAGAGGGGAAGAGAGACGGATAGAGAGAGGGGAAGGAATAGAGAGAGGGGAAGAGACACGGATAGAGAGAGGGGAAGAGACACGGATAGAGGGGAGAGACGGGAAGAGAGACGGATAGAAGAGACACGGATAGAGAGAGGGGAAGAGAGACGGATAGAGAGAGGGGAAGAGACACGGATAGAGAGAGGGGAAGAGAGACGGATAGAGAGAGGGGAAGAGAGACGGATAGAGAGGGAAGAGAGGGGAGAGAGATGGATAGAGAGAGGGGGGAAGAGAAGAGAGGATAGAGAGAGGGGAAGAGAGACGGATAGAGAGAGGGGAAGAGAGACGGATAGAGAGAGGAAGAGAGACGGATAGAAGAGGGGAAGAGACACGGATAGAGAGAGGGAAAGGGAGGAAGAGACACGGATAGATAGAAGAGAGACGGGAAGGGAAGAGACGGATAGAGAGAGGGGAAGAGAGACGGATAGAGAGAGAAGAGAGGGAAGAAGAGACGGATAGAGAGAGGGTAAGAGAGACGGATAGAGAGAGGGGAAGAGAGACGGATAGAGGGGAGAGGGGAAGAGAAGAGACACGGATAGAGAGGGGAAGAGAGACGGGAGAGAGGGGAAGAGACACGGATAGAGAGAGGGGAAGAGAGACGGAGAGGGAGATAGAGACGGATAGAGAGAGGGGAAGAGACACGGATAGAGAGAGGGGAAGAGGGATAGAGAGGGGAAGAGACACGGATAGAGAGAGGAAAGAGAGAGACACGGATAGAGAGAGGGGAAGAGAGACGGATAGAGAGAGAGAGGGAAGAGAGACGGATAGAGAGAGGGGAAGAGACACGGATAGAGAGAGGGGAAGAGACACGGATAGAGAGAGGGGAAGAGACACGGATAGAGAGAGGGGGGAGACGGAGAGAGGGAAGAGAGACGGATAGAGAGAGGGGAAGAGAGAGGGAAGAGAGAAGGGGAAGAGGAGGGAAGAGAGACTGATAGAGAGAGGGGAAGAGAGACGGATAGAGAGAGGGGAAGAGAGAGGGGAAGAGAGACTGATAGAGAGAGGGGAAGAGAGACGGATAGAGAGAGGGGAAGAGACACGGATAGAGAGAGGGAAAGAGCGAGGGGAAGAGACACGGATAGAGAGAGGGGAAGAGAGACGGATAGAGAGAGGGGAAGAGAGACGGATAGAGAGAGGGGAAGAGAGACTGATAGAGAGAGGGGAAGAGAGACCTATAGAGAGAGGGGAAGAGAGACGGATAGAGAGAGGGTAAGAGAGACGGATAGAGAGAGGGGAAGAGAGACGGATAGAGAGAGGGGAAGAGACACGGATAGAGAGAGGGGAAGAGAGACGGATAGAGAGAGGGGAAGAGACACGGATAGAGAGAGGGGAAGAGAGACTGATAGAGAGGGGAAGAGACACGGATAGAGAGACGGATAGAGAGAGGGGAAGAGACACGGATAGAGAGAGGGGAAGAGAGACTGATAGAGAGGGGAAGAGACACGGATAGAGAGAGGGAAAGAGCGAGGGGAAGAGACACGGATAGAGAGAGGGGAAGAGAGACGGATAGAGAGAGGGGAAGAGAGACGGATAGAGAGAGGGGAAGAGAGACGGATAGAGAGAGGGGAAGAGACACGGATAGAGAGAGGGGAAGAGACACGGATAGAGAAATGGGGAGGAAGAGAGACGGATAGAGAGAGGGGAAGAGAGACGGATAGAGAGAGGCGGAGGGAGAGAGGGATAATTCATCTCTGTATGTAAAATAGCAGTCCATCGAAACCCTATTCTCCTGGATGTCCTCACACAATGCTGCACTGAGTAATGCTGCCCTTTTATGTAAAAATGAACAGTCAACCATCGCACAGGGACGTGCACATGGAGTTTGCAAAGTGGATTTTCAAAGTGCATGCTAATTCTGGTTACAGCTGAAGTGGAAATTCACAACACCACAGAAGGTTTTTGCTCAGTCGTTAATTGAACACCTTGTTTCCGCCTCCCTTTTATGTTCAAACTGGGCATTGTGGGTTATGCTACGCTGCTACACTACAGCCATCGGACCGTTGAGGGAAGGCTTCCTTTGAAATCAATGAAAGCCGCTATACTGGCCGTGTTGCGTCACGTCCCATGGCAGCATCCAAGCTCAAGAATCGCGGAGGTTCAAATAAAATTGTAAGGCTGATGTGGGTTCATTCTATTGGATGAATTGAAATAATGAGAAATAAAGTTGATTTTGGTTGCATATGGCCTCCACTAGACTCCACTGGCTATTTTAGAAGATTTATGACGTCAAGAAGCTTCCAGCTAGCAGAAACTCCAGCTAGCAGAAACTCCAGCTAGCAGAAACTCAAGCTAGCAGAACCTCAAGCTAGCAGAAACTCAAGCTAGCAGAAACTCAAGCTAGCAGAAACTCAAGCTAGCTAGCTACATTGACTAGCTCGGTTTACAATGTAAACAAAAGCATCTTGTGTAATTAGAGAGTAATTTAGTACAACCACTAACGACAATTGAAGAGTACTTGTGAAAAACTGGCCCAAAGCTATCGCTGAGTATGATGCAGTACAGTAGGGAACATAAAGATACTCTTCCATTCCTCAAAAGGAGTTAGCCTGGTCCCAGATCTGTTTGTGTCCAAACATGACAATGACCTTAGGAGTTGGCAAGACACAAACAGATCTTGGATCAGCTGATCCCACCCCCCTGTACAGTCATGGAGATGTTTTGTCAGTAACTCCACTGGAGTCTATGAGAGACCTGTTGTCTATTAAACACGCACAGACTCACAGCAGGATCATTAAAGTGTTGACATGGTATCCAATGTGCTCTAATGAGTCAATGACTTCACCTTGATCACTATTATTCTGTATGAGTGACTGACTAATGGCATCCCACTGGGAACAGACGTCAGTTCAACGTCTAGTTTTGATGTACATTTGGTTGAGTTGTAAAATGACGTGAATTCAACCTGAAATCCCCCCCCAAATTATCACCATGTCATTATATTTTGGTTTGAAGTTGGGTGAAAAAAAATACAAAATTCCCTTACATAGATTACTTTTTTCAAATCACATCCGATTTCCACTTTCATTTAACATCATCACATTGAATTTGTGGGTTGAAATGATGTGGAAACAACATTGATTCAATCCGTTTTTGCCCAGTGGGATGTGTTTCAGAGGTTTATCGGATAGTTAAAGGGATAGTGAACTCACATTACAAAGAAAACAGGATTCAGAGTAAGGAAACCAATATGTCATTTGGTTGAACTATCCCTTGAAGTTTGATTAGATATCAAGTCAAGTATCTTTTATCCTTTAGCTTCACAGTTTAAAGGCACAGTACATCATTAAACTTCAAAGCAAGCTTACCAAGTCCAGACAAGTCCAGGCCTACAACATTTGAAAAAGAGCAGCACAGCATAGAGTGTTGTTGTGCAGTGGCATCTGCTTTGAGTTTGGCCATCCAATGCAAATGTGCTTTATTGTGGCTCAGATATCATTGTGTTAGATGTGGCTGGATGGGCAGAGCTGGGAGCCAGGCTTTCTTCCTTGGTTTGGAGCTGATCTGAGACCTGGGTTCAAATGCTGTAGTATTAGAACACTTTGAGTTAGCGTTAGCCTGCCTGGAGTGGGTGGAGTTTTGGGACTACTCCATTGGTTAAATTGTGTCAAGGCAAGCTCAATCGATCTTAAGTATTTGAAACATTTTGAACCCAGTTCTGCTGCTGATCCAGGTGAGGGGATGGGGTGCCGTGGCAATGGGCTGGTGTATACATGCTGCAGATGGGTGGGGGGTTATTTGGCTGCAGAGTGTCCTCATCCCTTATTCTATCAGATGTGGGCATTGCCTTACAGAGGTGATGATGGGGTTGAATGGGAATGAGAGGCTTTGAAGATGGAAACTCCATCTCCAGTTGGACAAAAGTTGTCCAGACAACTCCACACTAGTGTGTCATCAGATTAAGGCAAAGGATACGTCCTGATTCTCCACTCTTCTCCCAAACAGCATGTCTCTCCTGTCTCTCGCTAGTTGCACACTCATGATGTTTTGAAAAGGATGGGATAAGTGTCAGCATTGCCTGGAACACCATTCTGCCAGACCACTGACTTCACCTTCATCACTATTCTGCCAGAGGGCATGGATGGATTGAACAGTCTCTTTCCCCCAACATGACCACTGACTTCACCTTCATCACTATTCTACCAGAGGGCATGGATGGATTGAACAGTCTCTTTCCCCCAACATGACCACTGACTTCACCTTCATCACTATTCTGCCAGAGGGCATGGATGGATTGAACAGTCTCTTTCCCCCAACATGACCACTGACTTCACCTTCATCACCATTCTACCAGAGGGCATGGATGGATTGAACAGTCTCTTTCCCCCAACATGACCACTGACTTCACCTTCATCACTATTCTGCCAGAGGGCATGGATGGATTGAACAGTCTCTTTCCCCCAACATGACCACTGACTTCACCTTCATCACTATTCTGCCAGAGGGCATGGATGGATTGAACAGTCTCTTTCCCCCAACATGACCACTGACTACACCTTCATCACTATTCTGCCAGAGGGCATGGATGGATTGAACAGTCTCTTTCCCCCTACATGACCACTGACTTCACCTTCATCACTATTCTGCCAGAGGGCATGGATGGATTGAACAGTCTCTGTCCCCCAACATGACCACTGACTTCACCTTCATCACTATTCTGCCAGAGGGCATGGATGGATTGAACAGTCTCTTTCCCCCAACATGACCACTGACTTCACCTTCATCACTATTCTGCCAGAGGGCATGGATGGATTGAACAGTCTCTTTCCCCCAACATGACCACTGACTTCACCTTCATCACTATTCTGCCAGAGGGCATGGATGGATTGAACAGCCTCTTTCCCCCAACATGACCACTGACTTCACCTTCATCACTATTCTGCCAGAGGGCATGGATGGATTGAACAGTCTCTTTCCCCCAACATGACCACTGACTTCACCTTCATCACTATTCTACCAGAGGGCATGGATGGATTGAACAGTCTCTTTCCCCCAACATGACCACTGACTTCACCTTCATCACTATTCTACCAGAGGGCATGGATGGATTGAACAGTCTCTTTCCCCCAACATGACCACTGACTTCACCTTCATCACTATTCTGCCAGAGGGCATGGATGGATTGAACAGTCTCTTTCCCCCAACATGACCACTGACTTCACCTTCATCACTATTCTACCAGAGGGCATGGATGGATTGAACAGTCTCTTTCCCCCAACATGACCACTGACTTCACCTTCATCACTATTCTACCAGAGGGCATGGATGGATTAAACAGTCTCTTTCCCCCAACATGACCACTGACTTCACCTTCATCACCATTCTGCCAGAGGGCATGGATGGATTGAACAGTCTCTTTCCCCCAACATGACCACTGACTTCACCTTCATCACCATTCTGCCAGAGGGCATGGATGGATTGAACAGTCTCTTTCCCCCAACATGACCACTGACGTCAGAGGACTTTATTGGTAGAAGGGTCATGTTTCCCCAATACGCTGATCTTTTCCCCACTAATGGTTCAGGTTAGGATAGCAGGAAGCTGATCCTAGATCTGTACTTAGGGGAAACATCCCCCCGGAGCACTTTATTGGCCTCTAACTAACAGGTCATCAGTATGTGACACAGATGTTATCAGATAGGTCACTATTTAACTTCTCCTACTAAAATGTGCTCAACATGGACCATGGTTAACCTGATGTCATCACCCATTTCCCTGTAAGGTCTCTAATGGGTTCACCACAGTGGGTCTCTCCTATTCCTCACACACAAACTTAAACACACACACACACCCACCAGGTCATCTCCATGTGACTGAGGGGTTAAATCGTTACACCCACCAGGTCATCTCCATGTGACCGAGGGGTTAAATCGTTACACCCACCAGGTCATCTCCATGTGACTGAGGGGTTAAATAGTTACACCCACCAGGTCATCTCCATGTGACCGAGGGGTTAAATCGTTACACCCACCTGGTCATCTCCATGTGACCGAGGGGTTAAATCGTTACACCCACCTGGTCATCTCCATGTGACCGAGGGGTTAAATCGTTACACCCACCTGGTCATCTCCATGTGACTGAGGGGTTAAATCGTTACACCCACCAGGTCATCTCCATGTGACTGAGGGGTTAAATCGTTACACCCACCAGGTCATCTCCATGTGACCGAGGGGTTAAATCGTTACACCCACCAGGTCATCTCCATGTGACTGAGGGGTTAAATCGTTACACCCACCAGGTCATCTCCATGTGACTGAGGGGTTAAATCGTTACACCCACCAGGTCATCTCCATGTGACTGAGGGGTTCAATCGTTACACCCACCAGGTCATCTCCATGTGACCGAGGGGTTAAATCGTTACACCCACCAGGTCATCTCCATGTGACCGAGGGGTTAAATCGTTACACCCACCTGGTCATCTCCATGTGACTGAGGGGTTAAATCGTTACACCCACCAGGTCATCTCCATGTGACTGAGGGGTTAAATCGTTACACCCACCTGGTCATCTCCATGTGACTGAGGGGTTAAATCGTTACACCCACCAGGTCATCTCCATGTGACCGAGGGGTTAAATCGTTACACCCACCAGGTCATCTCCATGTGACTGAGGGGTTCAATCGTTACACCCACCAGGTCATCTCCATGTGACCGAGGGGTTAAATCGTTACACCCACCTGGTCATCTCCATGTGACAGAGGGGTTAAATCGTTACACCCACCTGGTCATCTCCATGTGACCGAGGGGTTAAATCGTTACACCCACCAGGTCATCTCCATGTGACCGAGGGGTTAAATCGTTACACCCACCAGGTCATCTCCATGTGACCGAGGGGTTAAATCGTTACACACACCAGGTCATCTCCATGTGACCGAGGGGTTAAATCGTTAAACCCACCAGGTCATCTCCATGTGACTGAGGGGTTAAATCGTTACACCCACCAGGTCATCTCCATGTGACCGAGGGGTTAAATCGTTACACCCACCAGGTCATCTCCAGATGTAATTAGAAGAGTCCCAACTTGGAGAATCAGACTCTGGTCTCCATGTTCTAACAGAAAGGAGGATTGATTACGGTGCAGTCAGAAAGCCAATGTGGACTTTTTCACTGGGATGGAGCAATTAAGCATCATTATAGTGGTGCTCTGCACAGAGTACAGCTGAGATGAGGGATATTATGTTGGCAAGGGGTGGATCTATGCCCCAGTCGATTTAAAAACCTATTAACGATGGCATGGATATATGGCCTGGCCTTCTTGCTGCTCAGTGGTCAGAAGGGTTACTGTTGTTGTTGTGATGATGAGGCATTGGGTTGCCAGGTGACGGTGATTATATGGGCTGGTGTGTAATAAAGCTTTTTATTATTTCCCTTATGCCTTGTCCAGGCCTTGTCTCTACAGGGGTTTATTACTGCTGATGCTGTTTGGACTGTACTCATTCTGCCCAATAGTCTCCCTCTGTCTCTCGCTCCCTCTGTCTCTCCTCTCTCTCTCTCTGTATCCTGAGTGTCTCTCCTCTGTCTCTGTATCCTGAGTGTCTCTCCTCTCTCTCTCTGTATGCTGAGTGTCTCTCCTCTCTCTCTGTATCCTGAGTGTCTCTCCTCTCTCTCTCTCTCTCTCTCTGTATCCTGAGTGTCTCTCCTCTCTCTCTGTATCCTGAGTGTCTCTCCTCTCTGTCTCTGTATCATGAGTGTCTCTCCTCTCTGTCTCTTTATCCTGAGTGTCTCTCCTCTCTGTCTCTTTATCCTGAGTGTCTCTCCTCTCTGTCTCTTTATCCTGAGTGTCTCTCCTCTCTCTCTCTGTATCCTGAGTGTCTCTCCTCTCTCTCTCTCTCTCTCTCTCTGTATCCTGAGTGTCTCTCTCTCTCTCTCTCTCTCTCTCTCTCTCTCTCTGTATCCTGAGTGTCTCTCCTCTCTCTCTCTGTATCCTGAGTGTCTCTCCTCTCTCTCTCTGTATCCTGAGTGTCTCTCCTCTCTGTCTCTGTATCATGAGTGTCTCTCCTCTCTGTCTCTTTATCCTGAGTGTCTCTCCTCTCTGTCTCTTTATCCTGAGTGTCTCTCCTCTCTCGCTGTATCCTGAGTGTCTCTCCTCTCCTCTCTCTCTCTCTCTGTATCCTGAGTGTCTCTCCTCTCCTCTCTCTCTGTGTATCCTGAGTGTCTCTCCTCTCTCTCTGTATCCTGAGTGTCTCTCCTCTCTCTCTCTGTATCCTGAGTGTCTCTCCTCTCCTCTCTCTCTGTGTATCCTGAGTGTCTCTCCTCTCTCTCTGTATCCTGAGTGTCTCTCCTCTCTCTCTCTGTATCCTGAGTGTCTCTCCTCTCTCTCTGTATCCTGAGTGTCTCTCCTCTCTCTCTGTATCCTGAGTGTCTCTCCTCTCTGTCTCTTTATCCTGAGTGTCTCTCCTCTCTCTCTGTTTCCTGAGTGTCTCTCCTCTCCTCTCTCTCTCTGTATCCTGAGTGTCTCTCCTCTCTGTCTCTGTATCCCGAGTGTCTCTCCTCTCTCTCTCTGTATCCTGAGTGTCTCTCCTCTCTCTCTCTCTGTGTATCCTGAGTGTCTCTTCTCTCTCTCTGTGTATCCTGAGTGTCTCTCCTCTCTCTCTCTCTCTCTATATCCCGAGTGTCTCTCCTCTCTCTCTGTATCTTGAGTGTCTCTCCTCTCTCTCTCTGTATCCTGAGTGTCTCTCCTCTCTCTCTCTGTATCCTGAGTGTCTCTCCTCTCTGTCTCTGTATCCTGAGTGTCTCTCCTCTCTGTCTCTGTATCCTGAGTGTCTCTCCTCTCTCTCTCTGTATCCTGAGTGTCTCTCCTCTCTGTCTCTGTATCCCGAGTGTCTCTCCTCTCTCTCTCTGTATCCTGAGTGTCTCTCCTCTCTCTCTCTCTGTATCCTGAGTGTCTCTTCTCTCTCTCTGTGTATCCTGAGTGTCTCTCCTCTCTCTCTCTCTCTCTCTCTCTCTCTCTCTCTCTCTGTATCCTGAGTGTCTCTCCTCTCTCTCTGTATCCTGAGTGTCTCTCCTCTCTCTCTGTGTATCCTGAGTGTCTCTCCTCTCTCTCTGTATCCTGAGTGTCTCTCCTCTCTGTCTCTTTATCCTGAGTGTCTCTCCTCTCTCTCTGTTTCCTGAGTGTCTCTCCTCTCCTCTCTCTCTCTGTATCCTGAGTGTCTCTCCTCTCTGTCTCTGTATCCCGAGTGTCTCTCCTCTCTCTCTCTGTATCCTGAGTGTCTCTCCTCTCTCTCTCTCTGTATCCTGAGTGTCTCTCCTCTCTGTATCCTGAGTGTCTCTCCTCTCTCTCTCTGTATCCTGAGTGTCTCTCCTCTCTCTCTCTGTATCCTGAGTGTCTCTCCTCTCTCTCTCTGTATCCTGAGTGTCTCTCCTCTCTCTCTCTGTATCCTGAGTTATTCTCCTCTCGCTCTCTCTGTATCCTGAGTGTTTCCTTATCATGTCTCTCCTCTTGTTGTCATCTCCACCCCAGGCCTGGCTGACTGAGATCCATGATTACGCCCAGCAGGATGTGGTCCTGATGCTGCTGGGAAACAAGGTGAGGTTTCCTGGGTTAGGCCTGAACCCAGACGGACATACCTGCAGCCACATCAGACGGCAGCACAGACACAACACAGACACAACAGACAGGCAGACAGGCAGACACAAAGAAAACAGACAGACAGACACAACACAGACACAACAGACAGGCAGACACAAAGAAAACAGACAGACAGACACAACACAGACACAACAGACAGACAGACAGGCAGACACAAAGAAAACAGACAGACACAACAACCATAAACAATAGACAGAGAAACCAAATAAACTGTACAGTATAAACGTAGCCCAGGACTTGGAGGATCTATTCACAGTATATCCTCATAGTGTAACACTAAATCTACCTTTTAAGTGAGAATACACATTTTTCTGAAGCTCAAAAAGAAAGGAAATTCACATGAGCACCACAATGCCTACTCCACCCATGCTCTAACAAGGTTTTCCAACACACAGCTTTGACCTAATACAGTAGCTGTGTTGGTCTATTGTACTTTAAAACGACATGTAGGCAGGTTACAATCATTCTGGTTTTAACATTGAGCATCAATCTGAGCCTACTTAGTAAGCCGGCGTCCGGATTCACTTGTATATGTTCTATGAGTACTTCAGTGTCTACTTCCTGATTCAAAATTATGTCCATTGGAACAATAAATTTATCTCTAGTCTACTGGAATTGCTTCTAACCCTGACACATCTGCTGCCAGATAACAACACAGACACAACACCAGATCAGCACATATGCAGGAGGGATGTAACAAATCACTGCTAATATAAATAAGTCCCATCCACATACTGCTAGAACAGGGAACAGATGCTTGGTCCAGAAGTTTAGTCTAATCTAAACAGTCCCCACACACCGGGAATCATCCCCTCATTAGAATGCTCACACATAATCTAGACTCAAGAATTGTAGGTCTGATCCCATATTCTGTACGGAATGTGTTGTTTTCCATTACGTAACCCTCCTGGAACAAGGGGATTTTTAAGACAAGCCCCTGCATTGGTGATAGTGAGACTGAGGCTAGTCATGCATGGTGGTGGTATGGTGGTATCAGAGAATCTCTACCTTTCTCATCTCTCTCTTTCTGTCTTTCTTTTGGTCTCTCTCTCTCTTGCTTTTCTTTTTCTGATCTCTCCCCAGGCTGATGCCACACAGCAGAGGGTGGTGAAGAGAGAGGATGGAGAGAGGCTGGCCAAGGTGAGTGTCACTTTAAAGAAATGAGTTAATACTGAGGAAGATGCAGATTGACTCGAACAGTGAACGACACCACGGTCAATTAACTGTCTCCCTCTCTCTTTCTCTGTATCTATCTCTCTCTGTGTATCTCTCTCTCTCTGTGTATCTCTCCCTCTGTGTATCTACAGTTGAAGTCAGAAGTTTACACACACCTTAGCTAAATACATTTAAACTCAGTTTTTCACAGTTCCTGACATTTAATCCTAGTGAAAATTTCCTGTCTTAGGTCAGTTCGGATCACCACTTTATTTTAAGAATGGGAAATGTCAGAATAATAGTAGAGAGAGTGATTTATTTCAGTATTTTATTTCTTTCATCACATTCCCAGTGCGTCAGAAGTTTACATACACTCAATTAGTATTTGGTAGCATTGCCTTTAAATTGTTTAACTTTGGTCAAATGTTCCGGGTAGCCTTCCACAAGCTTCCCACAATAAGTTGGGTCATTTTTGGCCCATTCCTCCTGACAGATCTGGTGTAAATGCGTCAGGTTTGTAGGCCTCCTTGCTCGCACACACGTTTTCAGTTCTGCCCACAAATGTTCTATAGGATTGAGGTCAGGGGCTTTATGACGGCCACTCCAATACCTTGACTTTGTTGTTCTTAAGCCATTTTGACACAACTTTGGAAGTATGCTTGGGGTCATTGTCCATTTGGAAGACCCATTTGCAACTGAGCTTTAACTTCCTGACTGATGTCCTGAGATGTTGCTTCAATATATCCACATAATTTTCTTTCGTCATGATGCCATCAATTTTGTGAAGTGCACCAGTCCCTCCTGCTGCAAAGCACCCCCACAACATGATGCTGCCACCCACGTGCTTCACGGTTGGGATGGTGTTCTTCGGCTTAACAAACCTCTCCCTTTTTCCGATGGTCATTATAGGCATTGAGTTCTATTTTTGTTTCATCAGACCAGAGGACATTTCTCCCAAAAATACGATCTTTGTCCTAGTTTGCAGTTGCAAACTGTAGTTTGACTTTTTTTAATGGTGGTTTTGGAGCAGTAGCTTCTTCCTCGTTTAAACTCTCTCGGATATGCGGGACAGTAGCGTCCCAACTGGCCAACATCCAGTGAAAATGCAGAGCACCAAATTCAAATAAATTACTATAACATCTTAACTTTCATGAAATCACACATTCAAGATACCAGATTAAAGCTACACTTGTAGTGAATCCAGCCAACGTGTCAGATTTCAAAAAGGCTTTTCGGCGAGCGATGCTATTATCTGAGGATAGCAGTAAACAAAGACAGAAAAGCATATTTCAACCCTGCAGGCGCGACACAAAACGCAGAAATAAAGATAGAATTCACGCCTTACGAGCTTCTTCTGTTGGCACTCCAATATGTCTCATAAACATCACAAATGGTCCTTTTGTTCGATTAATTCCATCGATATATATCCAAAATGTCAATTTATTTGGCGCATTTGATCCAGAGAAACACTGGTTCCAAGTCGTGCAACCTGACTACAAAATGTCTCATAAGTTACCTATAAGCTTTGTCCAAACATGTCAAACTACTTTCCTAATACAACTTTAGGTGTTTTTTAACGTAAATAATCAATAAAATTGAAGACGGGATGATCTGTGTTCAATACCGGAGGAAAACAAAGTGGAGCGAGCTTTTCAGGTCACGCGCCTCTATCAAAGAGTACACTTCCCTCATTCTGAACAGTGTTACTTCATTTCTCAAAGGAAAAACCTCAACCAATTTCTAAAGATTGTTGATATCCAGTGGAAGCGGTAGGAACTGCAGGGAAGTCCATTAGAAATCTGGATTCCCAATGAAAACTTGAAAAGAGAGTGACCTCAAAAAAGAAAAATCTGAACGTTTGTCCTCAGGGTTTTGCCTGCCAAATAAGTTATGTTGTACTCACAGACATGATTCAAACAGTTTTAGAAACTTCAGAGTGTTTTCTATCCAAATCTAATAATATGCATATCTTAGTTTCTGGGTCTGAGTAGCAGGCCGTTTACTTTGGACACGCATTTCATCTGGACGTGAAAATACTGCCCCCTGTCCCAAAGACGTTAACTGTGGATATAGATACTTTTGTACCTGTTTCCTCCAGCATCTTCACAAGGTCCTTTGCTGTTGTTCTGGGATTGATTTGCACTTTTCGCACCAAAGTATGTTCATCTCTAGGAGACAGAACGCGTCGCCTTCCTGAGCGGTATGACGGCTGCGTGGTCCCATGGTGTTTATACTTGCGTACTATTGTTTGTACAGATGAACGTGGTACCTTCAGGCGTTTGAACCAGACTTGTGGAGGTCTACAATTTTTTTTCTGAGATCTTGGCTGATTTCTTTTGATTTTCCCATGATCTCAAGCAAAGCGGCACTGAGTTTGAAGGTAGTTCTTGAAATACATCCACAAGTACACCTCCAATTGACTCAAATGATGTCAATTAGCCTGACAGAAGCTTCTAAAGCCATGACATCATTTTCTGGAATTTTCCAAGCTGTTTAAAGGCATGGTCAACTTAGTGTATGTAAACTTCTGACCCACTGGAATTGTGATGCAGTGAATTATAAGTGAAATAATCTGTCTGTAAACAATTGTTGGAAAGATTACTTGTGTCATGCACAAACTATAGTTTGTTAACAAGAAATTTGTGGAGTGGTTGAAAAACGAGTTTTAATGACTCCAACCTAAGTGTATGTAAACTTTCGACTGTATCTGTCTCTTTATATATATATATATATATATATATATATATATATATATATATATATCTGCATCTCTCTTTGTCTGTGTGTCTTTTTCTCTCTCTATCTCTCTCTGTATCTCTCTCTCTGTATCTCCCTTTCTCTGTATCTCTCCTCTCTTTTTCTTTCTCTCTCTTTTTCTCTCTCTCGGTATCTCTCACTCTCGCTCTCTCTCTCTGTATATATATCTCTCTGTTTCTCTCTTTCTTGCTCTCTCTCTGTCTGTCTCGCTCTCACTCTGTCTCTCTCTCTCTCTTTCTCTCAATTCAATTCTAGCAGCTTTATTGGCATGGAAAACATATGTATACGTTGCTAAAGCACTCTCTCTCACTCTCTCTCTCACTCTCTGTCTCACTCTCTCTCACTCTCACTCTCTCTCTCTCTCTCTCTCTCACTCTCTCACTCTCTCACTCTCTCTGTCTTTTATTGGACTCAGTCCATTGATCTAATTCATATTGATTTTCACTGTTGGGAGGAAAATGCACCGTCTTCAAAAATCAAAGATAAATATCAAGAAGAAAGGCCAGGTTTATGAGATATTACTGTACCATAGAACCTGAATGTAGTCTGTCTGTGTACAGTATCTTTGCACCAAGGATCTTTGCACCACGGCCTGCGATCTTGATATTATCTACAGACTTTTTAATGCTTCTATAGGATGGACATCTAGTCTCATTTTTCATATGTTTGTATTTTCTCTATAAACACATGCATACAATACAATAGTGAGGAATATTTAGTTTAACTCAATTTCACAGCAATGCACTCTCAGATGAATACAGATACTGGTGCAAATAGGACTTTGAACGTTGCAGGAAATGTGAATACACTTTCTCATTCCCCCTGACTACCACTGTGGAACACGGCTACAATACAAATATCAAAGTGCCTTGCAGACCTGGGTTCAGCTACTATTTGAAATCATGTCAAATAGTTTAGATGGGCTTGATTGAACTTGCTTTCGCAATGGAACCAATAAGAAAGTCTCAAAATTCCAAACCCTGTGCATCCTACTCTCCAGACAGGCTAAAGCAAACGCTCAAAGTATTTAATAGACTTCAAATAGTATTTAAACCCAGTCTGGTGCATACCTCTAGTGCTGATAGCATAAACCTGGAGAGAGGAACACATTAGCCTAGTCATTACTATGGTGCTGGATGCTGAGACAAATCTCCCACGCACACCCAGCCTGAGGAATTCTTTGTCACATAGCTAGTATTCCAATCTGCTCATTGGAATGGTTCTGAAGGTGCACTCCCAGCAGTACTATAGTCACCCCAGGACAGATGTGTTGTAGTGTCTGTATTATTTCCCTGTGGGTCTCTGTGTTGTTGTGTCTTCTGGGTGCTGATGGTGAATGTTAATATGGGTTTATGCTCAATATTCTTTGTCATTAGCTGCTGTGCCTAAAACACACACATCATTTGTTACTGCCTGGCCAGCCAGGGGGCAACAATGGTCTCTAATACTGTTACCATTAGCAGCAAAGTAACCTTGTCCCCAGGCTATCAGGGAGGATATCTGGTGCTCTAGACTAGCTACAAAGACACTCAAGACAATGTGAATGTGGCGTGTTCAACTCAAGATACCCTGCCTGTCTGTTTCCCTGCAGGAGTTTGGGGTTCCATACATGGAGACCAGTGCAAAGTCTGGCCTCAATGTGGAGTTATCCTTCACTGCTGTGGCCAAGTGAGTATGAAACTACACAGGGGTCCAGTCCAGAAACAAGCCCTAGCCCCTCTCCTCTATTGTTTAGTCCCTGGCCTCTAGCCTTTAGCCCCTTGTCCCTGGCCTCTAGCCTTTATCCCCTTGTCCCTGGTCTCTAGCGTCCTTGTCCCTGGCCTCTAGCCTTTAGCCCATTGTCCCTGGCCTCTAGCCTTTAGCCCCTTGTCCCTGGCCTCTAGCCTTTAGCCCCTTGTCTCTAGCCTTTAGCCCCTTGTCCCTGGCCTCTAGCCTTTAGCCCCTTGTCTCTAGCCTTTAGCCCCTTGTCCCCGGGTCTCTAGCCTTTAGCCTCTAGCGTTTAGCCCCTTGCCCCTGGCTTCTAGCCTTTAGTCCCTGGCCTTTAGGCCCTTGTCCCTGCCCTCTAGCCTTTAGCCTTCAGACCCTGGCCTCTAGCCACAAGACCCTAGCCTCTAGCTTTCAGCCCCTACACCATGACCTTTAGCCTCTAGTCTTTATCCCCTTGTCCCTGGCCTCTAGCCTTTAGCCCCTTGTCCCTGGCCTCTAGCCTCTAGCCTTCAGCCCCTACACCATTACCTTCTAGCCTTCAGTCCGTAGACCCTGGCCTCTAGCCTTCAGTCCCTAGACCCTGGCCTCTAGCCTTTAGCCTCTAGCGTTTAGCCCCTTGTCCCTGGCTTCCAGTCTTTAGTCCCTGGACTTTAGGCCCTTGTCCCTGCCCTCTAGCCTCTAGTCCCTGGCCTTTAGCCTTCAGACCCTGGACTCTAGCCTTTAGCCTCTAGTCCCTGGTCTTTAGCCTTCAGACCCTGGACTCTAGCCTTAAGCCACTAGACCCTAGTCTCTAGCCTTCAGTCCCTGGCCTCTAGGCTTCAGCCCCTACACCATGACCTCTAGCCTTCAGTCCCTAGACCCTGGCCTCTAGCCTTCAGTCCCTAGACTCTGGCCTCTAGCCTTCAGTCCCTAGATGCTGGCCTCTAGCCTTTAGCCTCTAGTCCCTGGGTCTTTAGCCTTTAGACCCTGGCCTCTAGCCTTAAGCCACTAGACCCTAGCCTCTAGCCTTCAGCCCCTAGAACCTGGCTTCTAGTCTTCAGTCCCTGGCCTCTAGCCTTCAGCCCCTACACCATGACCTATAGCCTTCAGTCCCTAGACCCTGGCCTCTAGCCTTCAGCCCCTAGACCCTGGCTCTAGCCTTCAGTTCCTAGACCCTGGCCTCTAGTCTTCACTCCCTAGACCCTGGCTCTCTCTCTCTCTATTCATTTACACTGTTCCACTTCCTCCTACTCGACTTCTCACTCCATTCCATCTCTTTGTCTCTTTTCCTCCTCCCTTCTGACCTCTTCCTTTCTCTCTCAGAGAGCTGAAGCACAGGTCTAAGAAGGAGCCCAACGAGCCCAAGTTTAAGCTTCAGGACTACGTCAACAAGGAGATGAAGAGTGCTGGATGTGCATGTTAGAACACTGGGTGTGTGTGTGTGCGTACGTGTGCGCGTGCTAGCTCGTGTCCTTCTCCACGTCAGATGTGTTACACTCATACAAGGTGATGTTATATGACTACCTGTGGCCTCAGCCTGTGAGATAGAGAGCCGATCATGTGTGAGATATACCTACGTCACTAACCACCCAGTTTGTCTTTCCTTTGTCCTCTATGCTCTCTGAAATGATCCATTATGTCCATATTCTAAGGTTATCTGTGAGGCGTCTCACTCCTCTCCTCACCTCCCTCTTTTCCTCTCCTTTCTCTCCACCTCTCTCCCATCTCTCCTCACCTTTCTCTATTCCTCTCATTCCTCTTCTCTCCTCTCTTCACCTCTCTCCCATCTCTCCTCTCCTCACCTTTCTCTATTCCTCTCCTTTCTCTTCTCTCCTCTCTTCACCTCTCTCCCATCTCTCCTCTCACCTTTCTCTATTCCTCTCCTTTCTCTCTTCTCCTCTCTTCACCTCTCTCCCATCTCTCCCCTCCTCACCTTTCTCTATTCCTCTCCTTTCTCTCCTCTCTTCACCTCTCTCCCATCTCTCCTCTCACCTTTCTCTATTCCTCTCCTTTCTCTCTTCTCCTCTCTTCACCTCTCTCCCATCTCTCCCCTCCTCACCTTTCTCTATTCCTCTCCTTTCTCTCCTCTCTTCACCTCTCACATCTCTCCTCTCCTCACCTTTCTCTATTCCTCTCCTTTCTCTCTTCTCCTCTCTTCACCTCTCTCCCATCTCTCCTCTCACCTCTCTCTATTCCTCTCCTTTCTCTCCTCTCTTCACCTCTCTCCCATCTCTCCTCTCACCTTTCTCTATTCCTCTCCTTTCTCTCTTCTCCTCTCTTCACCTCTCTCCCATCTCTCCTCTCCTCACCTTTCTCTATTCCTCTCCTTTCTCTCCTCTCTTCACCTCTCACATCTCTCCTCTCCTCACCTTTCTCTATTCCTCTCCTTTCTCTCTTCTCCTCTCTTCACCTCTCTCCCATCTCTCCTCACCTTTCTATTTTCCTCTCCTTTCTCTCTTCATTCCTCCTGTTTTCTGGGACCCACTGCTCCACCTCCTTCTGCATCTGTGAATGTACTTCTATATCCAGCCATGACTCTTACCCCATCAGTGCTGTCTGACACTGTTAACCCTATTACTATCTGACCATGTTAACCTAGTCTGACCATGTTAACCCTATGACTGTCTGACCGTGTAACCTAGTCTGACCATGTTAACCTTATGACTGTCTGACACTGTTAACCCTATGACTGTCTGACCATGTTAACCCTATGACTGTCTGACCATGTTAACCCTATGACTGTCTGACCGTGTAACCTAGTCTGACCATGTTAACCTTATGACTGTCTGACACTGTTAACCCTATGACTGTCTGACCATGTTAACCCTGACTGTCTGACCATGTTAACCTTATGACTGTCTGACCCTGTTAACCCTATGACTGTCTGACACTGTTAACCCTATGACTGTCTGACCCTGTTAACCCTATGACTGTCTGACACTGTTAACCCTATGACTGTCTGACCCTGTTAATCCTATGACTCTGACCCTGTTAACCCCATGACTGTCTGACCCTGTTAACCCTGACTGTCTGACCCTGTTAACCCTGACTGTCTGACCCTGTTAACCCCATGACTGTCTGACCCTGTTAACCCTATGACTGTCTGACACTGTTAACCCTATGACTGTCTGACCCTGTTAATCCTATGACTGTCGGACCATGTTAACCCTGACATGACTGTCTGGCCTCTATGACTGTCTGGCCATGTTCTATGACTGTCTGGCCATTTCCTCTCTGACTGTCTGACCCTGTTAACCCCATGAGTCTGACCCTGTTAACCCTATGACTGTCTGACCATGTTAACCCTATGACTGTCTGGACTGTCTGACCATGTTAACCCTGACTCCTGACCCTCCATGACTGTCTGCCACTGTCTGTGTTAACCCCATGAACCCTGTTAACTCCATGACTGTCTGACCCTGTAAACCCCATGACTGTCTGACCCTGTTAACCCTATGACTCTCTGACCATGTTAACCCTATGACTGCCTGACCATGTTAACCCTATGACTGTCTGGCCTTGACTGTCTGACCCTGTTAACCCCATGACTGTCTGACCCTGTTAACTCCATGACTGTCTGACCCTGTAAACCCCATGACTGTCTGACCCTGTTAACCCTATGACTCTCTGACCATGTTAATCCTATGACTGTCTGACCATGTTAACCCTGACTGTATGACTAATCCTGACCACCCTGTTAACCCTATGACTGTCTGACCACCTTGTTAACCTGTCTATGACTGTCTGACCATGTTAACCAATGACTGTCTGACCATGTTAACCCTATGACCTTATGACTGTGACCCTGTTAACCCCATGACTGTCTGACCCTGTTAACCCCATGACTGTCTGACTCTGTTAACCCCATGACTGTCTGACCCTGTTAACCATATGACTGTCTGACCATGTTAACCTGTTAACCCTTTGGCTGCCTGGCCCTGTGAATCCTTTGACTGTCTGACCATGTTAACCCTGTTACTGTCTGACCATGACTCTCTGACCATGTTAACTCTATGACTGTCTGACCATGTTAACCCTATGACTGACCATGACTGTGGCCATGTTAATGACCTGACCATGTTAACCCTGTCTGACCATGACTGTCTGACCCTGTTAACCCATGACTGTCATGTTAACCCTGACTAACTCTGACCATGTTAACCTGGCCATGACTGTCTGACCCTGTTAACCCCATGACTGTCTGACCCTGTTAACTCCATGCCTGTCTGACCTGTTAACCCATGACTGCTGACCCTGTTAACCCCATGACTGTCACCCTGTTAACCCTATGACTCTCTGACCATGTTAATCCTATGACTGTCTGACCATGTTAACCCTATGACTGTATGACCCTGTTAATCCTGACTGTCTGACCCTGTTAACCCTATGACTGTCTAACCTATGACTGTCTGACCCTGTTAATCCTTTGACTGTCTGACCATGACTGTCTGACCATGTTAACCCTATGACTGTCTGACCATGTTAACCCTATGACTGTCTCCACTATGACTGTCTGACCCCTGTTAACCCTATGACTGTCTGACCCTGTTAACCCTATGACTGTCTGACCATGTTAACCCTATGACTGTCTGACCATGACTGTCTGACCATGTTAACCCTATGACTGTCTGACCATGTTAACCCTATGACTGTCTGACCCTGTTAACCCCATGACTGTCTGACCCTGTTAACCCTATGACTCTCTGACCATGTTAACCCTATGACTGTCTGACCATGTTAACCCTATGACTGTATGACCCTGTTAATCCCTGTCTGTTAACCCTATGACTGTCTGACCATGACTGTCTGATGTTAACCCTATGACTGTCTGACCATGACTGTCTGACCATGTTAACCCTATGACTGTCTGACCATGTTAACCCTATGACTGTTGACTGTCTGACCCTTAACCCATGACTGTGTTAACCCCATGACTGTCTGACTCTGTTAACATGACTGTCTGACCCTGACTGTCTGACCCTGTTAACCCTATGACTGTCTGACCTGACCCTGTTACTGTCTTGAACCATGTTAACCCTATGACTGTCTGACCATGTTAACCCTATGACTGTCTGACCATGACTGCCCATGTTAACCCTATGACTGTCTGACCATGACTGTAACCCTGTTAATCCCATGACTGTTTGACCCTGTTAACCCTGACTGTCTGACTCTGTTAACTCCATGACTCTCTGACCATGACTGTCTGACCATGTTAACCCTATGACTGACTGTCTGACCCTGTTAACCCATGACTGTCTGACTGTTAACTCCATGACTGTCCCTGTTAACCCATGACTGTCTGACCCTGATGACTGTCTGACCCTGTTAACCCTATGACTCTCTGACCATGTTAATCCTATGACTGTCTGACCATGTTAACCCTATGTTAACCCCCTGATGACTGTTAACCCTGACTGTCTGACCTGTTAACCCTATGACTGTCTGTTAACCTATGACTGTTAACCATGACTGTCTGACCATGACTGTCTGACCATGACTGTCTGACCATGTTTAACTGTCTGGCCTTGACTCTCTGACCCTGTTAACCCCATGACTGTCTGACTCTGTTAACCCCATGACTGTCTGACCCTGTTAACCCATGACTGTCTGACCCTGTTAACCCTATGACTCTCTGACCATGTTAATCCTATGACTGTCTGACCCTGTTAATCCTATGACTGTCTGACAATGACTGTCTGACCCTGTTAACCCCATGACTGTCTGACCCTGTTAATCCCATGACTGCCTCTGTTAACCTATGACTGTCTAACTGTCTGACCATGACTGTCTGACCATGTTACTATCTGGCCTTGACTGTCTGACCCTGTTCATGACTGTCTGACCCTGTAAACCCCATGACTGTCTGACCCTGACCCTATGACTCTCTGACCATGTTAACCCTATGACTGTCTGACCATGTTAACCCTATGACTGTCTGACCCTGTTAACCCCATGACTGTCTGACCATGTTAACCCCATGACTGTCTGACCCTGTTAACCCTATGACTGTCTGACACTGTTAACCCTATGACTGTCTGACCCTGTTAATCCTATGACTGTCTGACCCTGTTAACCCCATGACTGTCTGACCCTGTTAACCCTATGACTGTCTGACCATGTTAACCCTATGACTGTCTGACCCTGTTAACCCTATGACTGTCTGACCATGTTAACCCTATGACTGTCGGACCATGTTAACCCCATGACTGTCGGACCATGTTAACCTAGTCTGACCATGTTAACCTTATGACTGTCTGACACTGTTAACCCTATGACTGTCTGACCATGTTAACGCTATGACTGTCTGACCCTGTTAAACCCATGACTGTCTGACCATGTTAACCCTATGACTGGCTGACCCTGTTAACCCCATGACTGCCTGACCCTGTTAACCCTATGACTGTCTGACCCTGTTAACCCTATGACTGTCTGACCCTGTTAACCCTATGACTGTCTGACCCTGTTAACCCTATGACTGCCTGACCCTGTTAACCCTATGACTGTCTGACCCTGTTAACCCTATGACTGTCTGACCCTGTTAACCCTGACTGTCTGACCCTGTTAACCACATGACTGTCTGACCCTGTTAACCCTATGACTGTCTGACCCTGTTAACCCCATGACTGTCTGACCCTGTTAACCCTATGACTGTCTGACACTGTTAACCCTATGACTGTCTGACCCTGTTAATCCTATGACTGTCTGACCCTGTTAATCCTTTGACTGTCTGACCATGACTGTCTGACCATGTTAACCCTATGACTGTCTGGCCATGTTAACCCTATGACTGTCTGATCCACTATGATGTTTTGACTGTCAACCCTGTTAACCCTATGACTGTCTGAAGTTTTGACTGTCTGAAGTTCTGACCCTGTTAACCCTATTTCTGACCCTGTTAATCATGACCAACTGTCTGACCCTGTTAAACTGTCTGACCCTGTTAACCCTATGACTGTCTGACCCTGTTAACCCCACTGTCTGACCCTGTTAACCCTATGACTGTCTGACACTGTTAAAAATATGACTGTCTGACCCTGTCTATGACTGTCTGACCCTGTTAAAATGACTGTCTGAATGACTGTCTGGCCATTTAAAATGACTGTCTTGACTGTCTGAAAATGACTGTCTGACCATGTTAAATGACTGAATGTTAAAACCCTATGATTGTCTGTAAAAATGACTGTCTGAATGACTGTCTACCCTATGACTGTATGACCCTTAATCTATGTATTTTAACCCTATGACTGTCTGACCATGACTGTCTGACCTTGTTAACCCTATGACTGTCTGACCATGACTGTCTGACCATGTTTTTTTTTCAATTTAAAGTTTTATTAAGTTCTTGTTTTTCAATCAACCAACAAAACACATTCCACATTCACAGATGTGACAGGCTTTAAAAAAATAAAAAGTAAAAAAATAATAATACATTTGAAAAAATTAAAATACAATTAAAATGAATGATAAAGTCAAATAAAAGCATTTATTTTTCTTAATCTATATATACATACATACATACATACATACATACATACATACATACATACATACATACATACATACATACATACATACATACATACGCACACGTACTCAAAAACTAAATTAAAATAAAAACACACACACAAAAAAAAAACCATACCACTTGCAGCAGCACTATCAAGGTTCTTATCAGCTATTTCAAGCATTCGCTGAGACGATGGGCCAATAATTCGTTTTTAGGTTTTACAGTACCTTACACAAAATGTATCTGCGCATTTCCCTAGTCACCCCGTTCACTCTGTCCAGTTTGAAATATAGTTGAATAGTGGGGACCAGAGTCTATCAAACTTGGGCTGTCTCTTGTGGAGGTCATAAGTGAGCTTTTCAAGAGGAAGGAAGTCAACAATCTGGTCAATACACATTTTAAATGTAGGGGGGGTATTAGAGGCCCACAATAGAAGAATACATTTCTTAGCAAAGTATGTAATAGTCATAAGCAAATTTTCTCTGTCAGGATCAAGAACAAAGTCCTGCTGGGCATTAAGAAGATAGATACATGGGGTCATATCAAACTGTACCTCTAGTATTTTCTGTGCAGCGGTATGTACAGATTGCCAGAATCTGGCAATCTCCCTACAGCTCCAAAATACATGCATATAGGTTCCACATTCAGAGGTACATCTTTTACAGTTAGGAGACATATCTGTTTTCATTCTATGGAGTCTCAAAGGAGTATAATAAAATTTGTACAAAAATTTGTAATTAGATTCTTTCATTTTTACACTGGTAGAGGAGCAGTATACCTTGTCGCAAACCTCCGCCCATAACTCATCACTAATAGTCAGACCAAGGTCCTTTTCCCAGATTATTTTCAAAGGAGTAAAGGAGGAGCTTCCTTTCTCAGAAAGGAGTCTATAGATGCAAGATATTTTGCCTTTAATGGATTGTGCTGTGACAAGAAGGGTTTCAACTTCGTTCAACTGAGTTCTAAACCTCCTCTTGGAGGTAAATGAGGAAATTACATGTCTAATTTGAAGATATTTAAAAAAAAATGGGATCTTGGCACGTCAAATTCACTGCAGAGCTCTTGAAAGGATTTCAGTGTAGTGGTTTTCTGATGAAATAGGTCTGAAAAGGTCCTGATTCCTAGAGTATGCCAAGATTAAAGTTGGCATCCCTCAGGGCTTTTGGCAAGTCTGGGTTGCCTACTATAGGCGAGTGAGAACATATTTGGGAGGAAATGCCCAGGTATTTCTTACAGTCCCTCCACGCTAGTAGGGTGCTGTAAATCACAAAGGATTTGGCTATGTTGCCCACTTCACTAAAGTTATTAATGAATATAATTGAGCTTAAGGGCAATGAACCACAGGATTGGGCTTCTATCTGAATCCACATTGACTCTTGTCTGTTTGTGATCCATGTTAGCATGTTGCGGATTTGGGCAGACCAGTAGTACAATTGAAGGGAGGGAAGGGCAAGGCCACCTTTAGATTCGGGTTTTGATAAAGTGGAAAACTTGATCCTAGGTTTTTTATTGCCCCATATAAATTTGGTGATGCTTTGGTTAGTTGTTTTGAAGAAGGAAACTGGGAGATAGCATGGGAGCATCTGAAATAAGTAGTTCAGTCTAGGGAGGACGTTCATACGGATTACATTAATTCTTCCTACTAAGCTAATTGGGAGGGAGATCCAGGTTTGGAGATTGTTCTTGATTCGATCCAGGAGTGGAAGATAATTTTCCTTAAAAAGGCTATTCAGATCTGGTGTTATGAAGATCCCGAGGTATTGAAACCCCTGTGTTTTCCATTGGAAAGGACAAAGTGTCTTCATAGAGCTGGTGAGTGTAATATTGAGAGGGCAGACAGTGGATTTGTTAAAATTGATCTTATAACCTGAGAACTTGCCATACTGGGCAATTGTGTCTAAAATGAGAAGGAGGGATTTCTCAGGGTTGGATATGTAGAGCAAGACATCATCCGCGTAAAGCGAAATCTTGTGCTGCAGGCCACCTGCAGAAACACCCATAATACTTGGATTGCTCCTTATCAGCTCTGCCAGAGGCTCCGCCTCCAACAAGTAGAGCAGCGGGGACAGAGAGCACCCTTGTCTTGTGCCCCGCTCCAGAGGGAATCTGTCAGAGTTCAGTCCATTAGTAGTCACCATGGCATTTGGATGAGAGTATAGTGATTTGATCCATTTAATAAAATTTGGGCCCATATTGAACTTTTCTAAGACTGAAAACAGAAAGCTCCACTCCATCCTGTCAAACGCCTTCTCAGCATCCAGTGAAGCCAGCAGGACAGGGGTCTTTTGTGCGTTTACTTGATCAATAATATCAAAAAGACGGCGAATGTTATCAGAAGAGTATCTGTCTCTAATAAATCCAGTTTGGTCCGCTTTTATTATTTTGGGAAGAAGAGTGTTTAGTCTTATGGCGAGCAATTTGGTAATTATTTTATAGTCGAAATCCAACAAGCTTATGGGCCGGAAGGACGAGCAGGATAGGGGGTCCTTGTCCTTTTTTAGCAACACTGTAATGCGAGCTGTGTGCATTGAGTCTGGGAGAACTCCGTTTTTGCAAAAATCCTCCAGCATTGGCATGAAGATAGGGCTGAGCTGGGGCCAAAAAGCTTTATAGAACTCTCTGGGGAATCCATCTGGGCCTGGGGACTTATTAGGTGGCATGGAGGTAATTGCCTCCAGGATCTCCTCAGGAGTGAAGGGGGAGTTGAGATCTTCCTGGTCGGTCTCTGATAGTTTAGGTAGCGAGATTCCCTCTAGGAAAGAGTGGAGTTCTGCCTCCGTGTGTTTTCTCTCAGAGGTCTG
>NW_027039902.1:105000-120932 GCF_034236695.1 Oncorhynchus nerka | reverse complement strand
GGTACTCTCTGTATATAGTCATGTTATTACCTGGTAGTTCTGCACATTGACTCATTACTGGTACTCCTGTATATAGTCATGTTATTACCTGGTAGCCCTGCACATTGACTCAGTACTGGTAATCCTGTATATAGTCATGTTATTACCTGGTAGCCCTGCACATTGACTCAGTACTGGTACTCCCTGTATATAGTCATGTTATTACCTGGTACTCTCTGTATATAGTCATGTTATTACCTGGTACTCCCTGTATATAGTCATGTTATTACCTGGTAGCCCTGCACATTGACTCAGTACTGGTACTCTCCTGTATATAGTCATGTTATTACCTGGTACTCCCTGTATATAGTCATGTTATTACCTGGTAGCCCTGCACATTGACTCAGTACTGGTACTCCCTGTATATAGTCATGTTATTACCTGGTAGCCCTGCACATTGACTCAGTACTGGTACTCCCTGTATATAGTCATGTTATTACCTGGTAGCCCTGCACATTGACTCAGTACTGGTACTCCCTGTATATAGTCATGTTATTACCTGGTAGCCCTGCACATTGACTCAGTACTGGTACTCCTGTATATAGTCATGTTATTACCTGGTACTCCTGTATATAGTCATGTTATTACCTGGTACTCCTGTATATAGTCATGTTATTACCTGGTACTCCTGTATATAGTCAGTATGTTATGTATATACCAGTTACCTGGTACTCCCTGTATATAGTCATGTTATTACCTGGTACTCCTGTATATAGTCATGTTATTACCTGGTACTCCCTGTATATAGTCATGTTATTACCTGGTAGCCCTGCACATTGACTCATGTTATTACTGGTACTCCCTGTATATAGTCATGTTATTACCTGGTACTCCTGTATATAGTCATGTTATTACCTGGTAGCCCTGCATTGACTCATGTTATTACTGGTACTCCCTGTATATAGTCATGTTATTACCTGGTAGCCCTGCACATTGACTCAGTACTGGTACTCCCTGTATATAGTCATGTTATTACCTGGTACTCCCTGTATATAGTCATGTTATTACCTGGTACTCCCTGTGTATAGTCATGTTATTACCTGGTACTCCCTGTATATAGTCATGTTATTACCTGGTACTCCCTGTATATAGTCATGTTATTACCTGGTACTTTCTGTATATAGCCATGTTATTACCTGGTACTCTCTGTATATAGTCATGTTATTACCTGGTACTCCCTGTATATAGTCATGTTATTACCTGGTACTCTCTGTATATAGTCATGTTATTACCTGGTAGTTCTGCACATTGACTCAGTACTGGTACTCCCTGTATATAGTCATGTTATTACCTGGTAGCCCTGCACATTGACTCAGTACTGGTACTCTCTGTATATCGTCATGTTATTACCTGGTACTCCCTGTATATAGTCATGTTATTATCTGGTACTCCCTGTATATAGTCATGTTATTACCTGGTAGCCCTGCACATTGACTCAGTACTGGTACTCTCTGTATATAGTCATGTTATTACCTGGTACTCCCTGTATATAGTCATGTTATTACCTGGTACTCCCTGTATATAGTCATGTTATTACCTGGTAGCCCTGCACATTGACTCAGTACTGGTACTCCCTGTATATAGTCATGTTATTACCTGGTAGCCCTGCACATTGACTCAGTACTGGTACTCCCTGTATATAGTCATGTTATTACCTGGTAGCCCTGCACATTGACTCAGTACTGGTACTCCCTGTATATAGTCATGTTATTACCTGGTACTCTCTGTATATAGTCATGTTATTACCTGGTACTCCCTGTATATAGTCATGTTATTACCTGGTAGCCCTGCACATTGACTCAGTACTGGTACTCCCTGTATATAGTCATGTTATTACCTGGTACTCCCTGTATATAGTCATGTTATTACCTGGTAGCCCTGCACATTGACTCAGTACTGGTACTCCCTGTATATAGTCATGTTATTACCTGGTAGCCCTGCACATTGACTCAGTACTGGTACTCCCTGTATATAGTCATGTTATTACCTGGTACTCCCTGTATATAGTCATGTTATTACCTGGTACTCCCTGTGTATAGTCATGTTATTACCTGGTACTCCCTGTATATAGTCATGTTATTACCTGGTACTCCCTGTATATAGTCATGTTATTACCTGGTACTCTCTGTATATAGCCATGTTATTACCTGGTACTCTCTGTATATAGTCATGTTATTACCTGGTACTCCCTGTATATAGTCATGTTATTACCTGGTACTCTCTGTATATAGTCATGTTATTACCTGGTAGTTCTGCACATTGACTCAGTACTGGTACTCCCTGTATATAGTCATGTTATTACCTGGTAGCCCTGCACATTGACTCAGTACTGGTACTCCCTGTATATAGTCATGTTATTACCTGGTACTCCCTGTATATAGTCATGTTATTACCTGGTACTCCTGTATATAGTCATGTTATTACCTGGTAGCCCTGTATATTGACTCAGTACTGGTACTCCCTGTATATAGTCATGTTATTACCTGGTACTCCTGTATATAGTCATGTTATTACCTGGTTACATTGACTCAGTACTGGTACTCCCTGTATATAGTCATGTTATTACCTGGTAGCCCTGCACATTGACTCAGTACTGGTACTCCTGTATATAGTCATGTTATTACCTGGTAGCCCTGCACATTGACTCAGTACTGGTACTCCTGTATATAGTCATGTTATTACCTGGTAGCCCTGCACATTGACTCAGTACTGGTACTCCTGTATATAGTCATGTTATTACCTGGTACTCCCTGTATATAGTCATGTTATTACCTGGTACTCTCTGTATATAGCCATGTTATTACCTGGTACTCTCTGTATATAGTCATGTTATTACCTGGTACTCCCTGTATATAGTCATGTTATTACCTGGTACTTTCTGTATATAGTCATGTTATTACCTGGTACTCATATAGTCATGTTATTACTGGTACTCCCTGTATATAGTCATGTTATTACCTGGTACTCTCTGTATATAGTCATGTTATTACCTGGTAGTTCTGCACATTGACATCAGTACTGGTACTCCTGTATATAGTCATGTTATTACCTGGTACTCCTGCATTGACTCAGTACTGGTACTCTCTGTATATTGTCATGTTATTACCTGGTACTCCCTGTATATAGTCATGTTATTACCTGGTAGCCCTGCACATTGACTCATGTTATTACCTGGTACTCCCTGTATATAGTCATGTTATTACCTGGTACTCCTGTATATAGTCATGTTATTACCTGGTACTCCTGTATATAGTCATGTTATTACCTGGTACTCCTGTATATAGTCATGTTATTACCTGGTACTCCTGTATATAGTCATGTTATTACCTGGTACTCCTGTATATAGTCATGTTATTACCTGGTACCCTGCACATTGACTCATGTTATTACTGGTACTCCTGTATATAGTCATGTTATTACCTGGTAGCCCTGCACATTGACTCAGTACTGGTACTCCTGTATATAGTCATGTTATTACCTGGTACTCCTGCACATTGACTCAGTTACTGGTACTCCTGTATATAGTCATGTTATTACCTGGTAGCCCTGCACATAGACTCAGTACTGGTACTCCCTGTATATAGTCATGTTATTACCTGGTACTCCTGTATATAGTCATGTTATTACCTGGTACTCCTGTATATAGTCATGTTATTACCTGGTACTCCCTGTATATAGTCATTTTATTACCTGGTACTCCCTGTATATAGTCATGTTATTACCTGGTACTCCTGTATATAGTCATGTTATTACCTGGTACTCCTGTATATAGTCATGTTATTACCTGGTACTCCTGTATATAGTCATGTTATTACCTGGTACTCTCCTGTATATAGTCATGTTATTACCTGGTACTCCTGTATATAGTCATGTTATTACCTGGTACTCCCTGTATATAGTCATGTTATTACCTGGTACTCCCTGTATATAGTCATGTTATTACCTGGTACTCCTGTATATAGTCATGTTATTACCTGGTACTCCCTGTATATAGTCATGTTATTACCTGGTACTCCCTGTATATAGTCATGTTATTACCTGGTACTCCCTGTATATAGTCATGTTATTACCTGGTACTCCCTGTATATAGTCATGTTATTACCTGGTACTCCCTGTATATAGTCATGTTATTACCTGGTACTCTCTGTATATAGTCATGTTATTACCTGGTACTCCCTGTATATAGTCATGCTATCTTTACTCCTTATTGTTATTTGTTTTTCATGTGTAGTTATTCCTTGTTTCACTATTTCAATTTAGTTGAGTTTTTCTTGTTCTTTAACTCTGCATTGTTGGAAAAGGACCCATAAGTCAGCATTTCACTGTTAGTCTACACCTGTTGTTTACCAAGCATGTGACAAATACAATTGTGTTTGATTTTATTGCTGGGCTTTGCAGAAAGGTTTCTGCACTCGATGTTTCATACAGGTATACTGGCCTGACTGGCTGGAGAAGCTGCTATGGGTTGATCTCTCAGGCATGCAAGGCTACCAGCCACAAGCTGGTGTTGCTTGGCTGTTGGCTGTTATTGGCAGGCCTTGTCGAACAGTAATCTGTCATTGGCTGGTGTTTCTGATTTGGACTGAGCCTGGTGTGTTCTATGAGTCAGTTCCTTCCCTGGCAGCTGTAGCCGTGTGAAGAACAAGACGAAGGAAACATCCCATATCGTTAGTCACTCAGCAGTTATGTGAGCTGAACGGCCAGCGATCTGTTTCTCCTATTATCACTTTATTATATTATCATCCACTCTTCCAAAACAGGCTTCCAAAAGGGTTCTTCAGCTGTCCCCATAGGAGAACCCCTTTTGGTTCCAGGTAGAACCCTGTTTGGTTCCAGGTAGAACTCTTTTGGGTTCCATGTAGAACCCTCTGTGTAAAGGGTTCTACCTGAAACCAAAGAGGGTTCTTCAAAGGGTTAATGGGGACAGCAGAAGAACCTAAGAGTGAACCTTTCCAAGAGTGTACATTTTAATCATCAACTACCAATCATTATCATCCCTTTTAATCATCAACTACCAACCATTATCATCCCTTTTAATCATCAACTACCAATCATTATCATCCCTTTTAATCATCAACCACCAACCATTATCATCCATTTTAATCATCAGCCACCAACCATTATCATCCCTTTTAATCATCAACCACCAACCATTATCATCCCTTTTAATCATCAACCACCAACCATTATCATCCCTTTTAATCATCAACCACCAACCATTATCATCCCTTTTAATCATCAATCACCAACCATTCTCATCCCTTTTAATCATCAACCACCAACCATTATCATCCCTTTTAATCATCAATCACCAACCATTATCATCCCTTTTAATCATCAATCACCAACCATTATCATCCCTTTTCATCATCAACCACCAACCAATATCATCCCTTTTCATCATCAGCCACCAACCATTATCATCCCTTTTAATCATCAACCACCAACCATTATCATCCCTTTTAATCATCAACATCCAACCATTATCATCCCTTTTTATCATCAACCACCAACCATTATCATCCCTTTTAATCATCAACCACCAACCAGGGGAGGACACAATGAGTGGTACTTTGTGTTCTGACTGCAGCAGCTCTCCACTGCTGTGAGGTGAGGGGGTGGGGGAGATAGAGAGTATGAAGGCAGCAAAGACAGCCATTGTCCCCAGCCTCAGACACAGATGCCCTCTCTGAACCCTCTCTGAACCCTCCTGCTGCTGATGCCCAGGTGGGTCCCTGCCCTCAGTGCCCTGGGGCGATGTGGCACACTGGCACCTGCTGTTCCCCCCTGTCCTGCCAGCACCCTGTGTCCCTGACTCACCCCTATGCCCCCCTATGCCCTCCCTCTTCACCCTCATGACATTCCCTGAAAGCATGTCCTCAGTCACCTGCCTGCTGTTGCCAGGCAAGACTTTCTCTCTTCTTTTCAGATTCCTCCTTAAGGACATGACATGACAGGTTCTCTGTTCTGTTCTAGTTCTCTGTTCTTTCTCCTTAAGGACATGATATGACAGGTTCTCTGTTCTAGTTCTCCTTAAGGACATGACAGGTTCTCTGTTCTAGTTCTCCTTAACCTGTTCAACCTATGGGGGCGCTGTGTCATTATTGGATAAAAAGACGTGCCCGTTTAAGCGCAATATTTTGTCACGAAAAGATGCTCGACTATGCATGGAATTGACAGCCTTGGAAAGACAAAACTCTGACGTCTCCAAAACTGCAAAGATATTATCTGTGAGTGCCCCAGAACTAATGCAACAGGCGAAACCAAGATGAAGTTTCATACAGGAAATGCCCCAGATTCTGAAGGCGCTGTGTTCCAATGTCTCCTTATATGGCTGTGAATGCGCCAGGAATGAGCCTGCGGTTTCTGTCTATTCCCCGAGGTGTCTGCAGCATTGTGACGTGTTTGTAGGCATATCATTGGAAGATTGACCATAAGAGACTACATTTACCTGGTGTCCCTCCCGGTGTCCTGTGTGCGTAATCTGTAGGTCCATGCGCGTTCCATTTCTTCAGAAGACAAAGTAAACTGCCACGAATGATTTTATCGTCGATAGATATGTGAAAAACACCTTGAGGATTGATTCTAAACATCGGTTTGCCATGTTTCTGTCGATATTATGGAGTTAATTTGGAAAAAAGTTTGCGTTTTAATGACTTAATATATATATATATTTTTTTTCCTCCCCAAATGTGATGAACAAAACGGAGCGATTAGTCGACACAAATAATATTTTTTGTAAAAACGGAACATTTGCTATCTAACAGAGTATCCTAATTGAAAACATCTGAAGTTCTTCAAAGGTAAATGATTTTATTTGAATTCTTTGCTGGTTTTTGTGGAAAATGTTGCATGCTGAATGCTAGGCTTAATGCAATGCTAGGCTATCAATACTCTTACACAAATGCTTGTTTAGCAATGGTTGAGAAGCATATTTTGAACATCTGAGATGACAGTGTTGTTAACAAAAGGCTAAGCTTGAGAGCAAATAGATTAATTTCATTTCATTTGCGATTTTCATGAATAGTTAACGCTTGCGTTATGGTATAGATTTAGCTTGGATACAGGCTTTTTCGTAGTCAACGTGAAGCAGAAAACGGGATTTGCCTCAAACAAATAATCTTTCAGGAAAAACTGAACATTTGCTATCTGAGGTCTCTCATTGAAAACATCTGAAGTTCTTTCAAAGGTAAATGACATTTTAATGCTTTTCTGTTTTGTGGAAAATGTTCTCCTGAATGACATGATATGACAAGTTCTCTGTTCTAATGTTCATATTTAAGGACATGACAGTGTTCTTGACTGTTCAAATAGTTCTTTCATTTCATTAAGGACATGACAGGTTCTCTGTTCTAGTTCTCCTTAAGGACATGACATGACAGGTTCTCTGTTCTAGTTCTCCTTAAGGACATGACAGGTTCTCTGTTCTAGTTCTCCTTAAGGACATGACATGACAGGTTCTCTGTTCTAGTTCTCCTTAAGGACATGACATGACAGGTTCTCTGTTCTAGTTCTCCTTAAGGACATGAAATCAAATTCAAATCAAATTTATTTATATAGCCTAAGGACATGACATGTTCTCTGTTCTAGTTCTCCTTAAGGACATGACAGGTTCTCTGTTCTAGTTCTCCTTAAGGACATGACAGGTTCTCTGTTCTAGTTCTCCTTAAGGACATGACAGGTTCTCTGTTCTAGTTCTCCTTAAGGACATGACAGGTTCTCTGTTCTAGTTCTCCTTAAGGACATGATATGACAGGTTCTCTGTTCTAGTTCTCCTTAAGGACATGACAGGTTCTCTGTTCTAGTTCTCCTTAAGGACATGATATGACAGGTTCTCTGTTCTTTTTCTCCTTAAGGGGTATAGGGAGATTTAGTGGGGAGAGGGGGAGGTTGGAGGTTGCAGATGGGAGTGTGACCTGGGACATGGTCCTGCAGTAACAGAGGGGAGGATGGGTAACCTGGGGAGCAAGGAATCAGGCAGGGTGGCACTGCATTGAGACACACACACACATACTGCTGCCAGTGCGAGACTGCACCGGTCCCAGGAATCACCAGCACAGAAACCTCTCAGTCACAAACACACAACCTATACAGTAAACACACACAAACTCATCCCACTGTGGCCCCATCCGGACTAGCAGTCACACAAGTTCTCTGTTCTACTCCTTAGCAGTTCTCTGTTCTAGTTACAAACACACAACCTATACAGTACACACACACAAACTCATCCCCTGTTCTCCTTAAGGACTAGCAGTCACAAACACACAACCTATACAGTACACACACACAAACTCATCCCCTGTGGACTAGCAGTCACAAACACACAACCTGTACAGTACACACACATGAAACTCATCCCCTGTGGACTAACAGTCACAAACACACAACCTATACAGTACACACACACAAATACTCATCCCCTGTGGACTAGCAGTCACAAACACACAACCTATACAGTACACACACAAACTCATCCCCTGTGGACTAGCAATCACAAACACACAACCTATACAGTACACACACACAAACTCATCCCCTGTGGACTAGCAGTCACAAACACACAACCTATACAGTACACACACAAAACTCATCCCCTGTGGACTAGCAGTCACAAACACACAACCTATACAGTACACACACACAAACTCATCCCCTGTGGACTAACAGTCACAAACACACAACCTATACAGTACACACACACAAACTCATCCCCTGTGGACTAGCAGTCACAAACACACAACCTATACAGTACACACACACAAACTCATCCCCTGTGGACTAGCTGTAGTAGTTTAAATGGGCTGGGTATCATGGCTTGTGTGGAATGTAGGTCAGACAGACTAGTTCCCAGGAAGCCTGGTCTCTGGTCCCTGGTCTCTGGTCCCTGGTCTCTGGTCCCTGATCTCTGGTCTCTGATCCCTGATCTCTGGTCCCTGGTTTCTGGTCCCTGGTTTCTGGTCCCTGATCTCTGGTCGTGGTCCCTGGTCTCTGATCCCTGGTCTCTGGTCCCTGATCCTGGTCTCTGGTCCCTGATCCCTGGTCTCTGATCCCTGGTCTCTGGTCCCTGGTCTCTCGTCCCTGGTCTCTGGTCCCTGGTCCCTGGTCTCTGGTCCAGCTGGGAAACTAGATAAAACATCAGTCTAGCTCTGGACACATTTCCTAGGCCAGTGGGACATTATATAGTCTGTCAGTCTGTGCTGCTCTCTGTGTGACCTTGGCTGAACTGTAACCCTCAGTAAAAGCCCTGCAGAAGTCATGGTGCTGCCCCATAGCTACTGTACCACGGTACACACACACACACCCACACGTCATCCCATCAACAGGTGTGTGTTATCAGGCGGTGCTGAGCAGTGCACTGTGGGGTGTAAAGTGTAGAAACAGAAACACCTGTGCCACTGTTATCTCTATAGACTGAAACCATTAAGTCATAGTTGAGCTTGTCTTTCACATTGCTCTCTTTTGTTGCTGTGAAAGTGAGAGCTTTTGATTAGATAGAAGGATCAGGTCTAGACCCTAGCAGACAAAGGTAATATGTTACCAGGAGGGGGTGGTGGGGGCTGTCAGATTGGTTATGTGGGTTACAGTATACGTGTGTGTACCTGTGTGTGTCCAGGTGCACTCTGATTTCTGGGGGTATATTTGGCCTTCCTATCACACTCTATCTCAGCAAGACTTCCCCTGTAATGTTGCTCGGTCTCATTAACAATGACTTTAGATACGGCAGATAGAATGTTATCAGCATTACAAACAGGACTGTGTGTTTCCCTGGGCTGGCTCTGATAGGCTATCTGACTGGTTGCTATGCGGTTGCTATCTGACTTCCTGCTGATGTGATAGGATGTGTGACTTGTGACTGTGATACTGGACCATTTCCACACACCTGGACCAACAACTTGGCTGACCTCTCATCTGGCGGACTGTGTGTATAATACGTTGTGTTTGTGTTCTTGCTCGTGTGCCAGTGTGTTTACTGTAATGTACTGTATGGCATTAGCTGCAGCCCCATATGTTTGCGCACCCACCACCACAGGGGTACAGTTGCAGGTCTGTGTGTGTGTGTGTGTGTGTGGGGGGGGGGGGTGTACTTGCATCAGCTGGAGTTACATGTGTCTGTCTGCAATTACACACACACATCCCATGGGTACAGTTAGGACAGAGACCGTGGGTACAGTTAGGACAGTGACCGTGGGTACAGTTAGGACAGAGACCATGGGTACAGTTAGGACAGAGACCGTGGGTACAGTTAGGACAGTGACCGTGGGTACAGTTAGGACAGAGACCATGGGTACAGTTAGGGTAGAGACCGTGGGTACAGTTAGGACAGAGACCGTGGGTACAGTTAGGACAGAGACCGTGGGTACATTTACATTTTTACATTTAAGTCATTTAGGATAGAGCTCTTATCCAGAGGGTTAGAAATTGGTGCTTTCACCTTATGACATCCAGTGGAACAGCCACTTTACAATAGTGCATCTAGGTCTTTTAAGGGGGGGAGGGGGAGAAGGATTACTTTATCCTATCCTAGGTATTCCTTAAAGAGACCGGGTTTCAGGTGTCTCCGGAAGGTGGTGATTGACTCCGCTGTCCTGGCGTCGTGAGGGAGTTTGTTCCACCATTGGGGGGCCAGAGCAGCGAACAGTTTTGACTGGGCTGGGTACAGTTAGGAACTGTACTTCCTCAGTGGTAGGGAGGCGAGCAGGCCAGAGGTGGATGAACGCAGTGCCCTTGTTTGGGTGTAGGGCCTGATCAGAGCCTGGAGGTAGTGAGGTGCCGTTCCCCTCACAGCTCCGTAGGCAAGCACCATGGTCTTGTTAGGACGGATGGGCTTCAACTGGAAGCCAGTGGAGAGAGGGAGGACCATGGGTGACGTGGACAGAGAACATGGGAAGTTGAACACCAGACGGGCTGCGGCGTTCTGGATGAGTTGTAGGGGTTTAATGGCACAGGCAGGGAGCCCAGCCAACAGCGAGTTGCAGTAATCCAGACGGGAGATGACAAGTGCCTGGATTAGGACCTGGGTTCCTGTGTGAGGCAGGGTCGTACTCGTGGGATGTTGTAGAGCATGAACCTACAGGAACGGGCCACCGCCATGATGTTAGTTGAGAAGAGACAGGGTGTTGTCCAGGATCACGCCAAGGTTCTTAGCGCTCTGGGACGGGGACAGAGAATGGGTTGTCAGTGATGGCGAGATCATGGAACGGGCAGTCCTTCCCGGGAGGAAGAGCAGCTCCGTCTTGCCGAGTTCAGCTTGAGGTGATGATCCGTCATCCACACTGATATGTCTGCCAGAGATGCGATTCGGACACCATGGGTACAGTTAGAAGGGGAAAGGAGAAGAGTTAATTGTGTGTCGTCTGCATAGCAATGATAGGAGAGACCATGTGAGGTTATGACAGAGCCAAGTGACTTGGTGTATAGCGAGAATAGGAGAGGGCCTAGAACAGAGCCCTGGGGGACACCAGTGGTGAGAGCACGTGGTGAGGAGACGGCAGTGTTAGACAGAGGAGGCTCAGCAGTGTTAGACAGAGGAGGCTCAGCAGTGTTAGACAGAGGAGGCTCAGCAGTGTTAGACAGAGGAAGGCTCAGCAGTGTTAGACAGAGGAGGCTCAGCAGTGTTAGACAGAGGAAGGCTCAGCAGTGTTAGACAGAGGAGGCTCAGCAGTGTTAGACAGAGGAGGCTCAGCAGTGTTAGACAGAGGAAGGCTCAGCAGTGTTAGACAGAGGAGGCTCAGCAGTGTTAGCTGGTTTTTGTGGAAAATGTTGCATGCTGAATGCTAGGCTTAATGCAATGCTAGGCTATCAATACTCTTAGGACAGTGACCGTGGGTACAGTTAGGACAGAGACCATGGGTACAGTTAGGACAGAGACCGTGGGTACAGTTAGGACAGAGACCGTGGGTACAGTTAGGACAGAGACCATGGGTACAGTTAGGACAGAGACCGTGGGTACAGTTAGGACAGAGACCATGGGTACAGTTAGGACAGAGACCATGGGTACAGTTAGGACAGAGACCATGGGTACAGTTAGGACAGAGACCGTGGGTACAGTTAGGGTAGAGACCATGGGAACAGTTAGGACAGAGACCATGGGTACAGTTAGGACAGAGACCGTGGGTACAGTTAGGACAGAGACCATGGGAACAGTTAGGACAGAGACCGTGGGTACAGTTAGGATAGAGACCATGGGTACAGTTAGGACAGAGACCATGGGTACAGTTAGGACAGAGACCGTGGGTACAGTTAGGACAGAGACCATGGGTACAGTTAGGGTAGAGACCGTGGGTACTAAAGGACAGAGACCATGGGTACAGTTAGGATAGAGACCGTGGGTACAGTTAGGACAGAGACCATGGGTACAGTTAGGACAGAGACCGTGGGTACAGTTAGGACAGAGACCATGGGTACAGTTAGGACAGAGACCATGGGTACAGTTAGGACAGAGACCGTGGGTACAGTTAGGACAGAGACCGTGGGTACAGTTAGGACATAGACCATGGGTACAGTTAGGACATAGACCATGGGTACAGTTAGGACAGAGACCATGGGTACAGTTAGGACAGAGACCGTGGGTACAGTTAGGACAGAGACCATGGGTACAGTTAGGACAGAGACCATGGGTACAGTTAGGACAGAGACCGTGGGTACAGTTAGGACAGAGACCGTGGGTACAGTTAGGACAGAGACCATGGGTACAGTTAGGATAGAGACCGTGGGTACAGTTAGGACAGAGACCATGGGTACAGTTAGGTACTAAAGGACAGAGACCATGGGTACAGTTAGGACAGAGACCATGGGTACAGTTAGGACAGAGACCATGGGAACAGTTAGGACAGAGACCATGGGTACAGTTATGGTAGAGACCATGGGTACTAAAGGACAGAGACCATGGGTACAGTTAGGATAGAGACCATGGGTACAGTTAGGACAGAGACCGTGGGTACAGTTAGGGTAGAGACCGTGGGTACAGTTAGGGTAGAGACCGTGGGTACAGTTAGGACAGAGACCGTGGGTACTAAAGGACAGAGACCATGGGTACAGTTAGGACAGAGACCATGGGTACAGTTAGGACAGAGACCATGGGTACAGTTAGGACAGAGACCATGGGTACAGTTAGGACAGAGACCGTGGGTACAGTTAGGACAGAGACCGTGGGTACAGTTAGGGTAGAGACCATGGGTACAGTTAGGACAGAGACCATGGGTACAGTTAGGGTAGAGACCATGGGTACAGTTAGGGTAGAGACCGTGGGTACTAAAGAACAGAGACCATGGCTGCTCTGCAGGTGTGTTAGATAGAAATATGAGTGGTCATGACTGTGGTGTCAAAGTTAAAATCACCTACAGCCAAACTAAGGCTGAGAACACCGTTCTGTTGATGTTCATGTCTGTGTGTTTGCATCATCACACACTGTCAGAAATGGTCAAGGCACGCAAACAGAGACGACTGGAGAGAAATGGGATCAGAGAGTGGGGTGGTGTGTGTACTGGCGTGTGTGTGTGTGTGTACTGGTGTGTGTGTACTGGTGTGTGTGTGTGTGTACTGGTGTGTGTGTGTGTGTGTGTGTACTGTTGTGTGTGTGTGTGTGTGTGTGTGTACTGGTGTGTGTGTACTGGTGTGTGTGTGTGTACTGTTGTGTGTGTGTACTGGTGTGTGTGTGTGTGTGTGTGTGTGTACTGTGTGTGTGTGTGTGTGTGTGTGTGTGTGTGTGTGTGTGTGTGTGTGTGTACTGGTGTGTGTACTGGTGTGTGTACTGGTGTGTGTGTGTGTACCGTTGTGTGTGTGTACTGGTGTGTGTACTGGTGTGTGTGTGTGTGTACCGGTGTGTTCGTGTGCAAAATTAATAGTTATTTTAAGTCATCTTCCTTCAGACAGGGATGGATGAGAGGAAAGAAGGGTGCTGGGTAATTTGTCAGAGCAGCACTCAGCACCCCTCTGTCCCCTGTCCCACTAGGTTGTCAATAGCATCTCTCTCTCTCTCTCTCTCTCTCTCTCTCTCTCTCTCTCTCTCTCTCTCTCATTCGCTATTACTCGCTCTAACTTCCCCCCATTCTCTCTTCTCTCCTCTCTCCTCTCTGCCTGCATCTCTCCCACAACTCCAGAAGCTTAATGGTAATATCCATACCATACCACAAAGTATTCTCCTGAGTACAGCGGGACATTAGGCCAAAATACATACAGTACCTGTCAACAGTTTGGACACACCTTCTCATTCAAGGGTCTTTCTTTATCTTACTATGTTCTACATTGTAGAATAATAATGAAGACATCAAAAGGATGAAATAACACATATGGAATTATGTAGTAACCAAAAAAGTATTTGGAATATTTTATATTCTTCAAAGTAGCCACCCTTTGCCTTGATGACAGCTTTGCACACTCTTGGCATTCTCTCAACCAGCTTCAAGAGGAATGCTTTTCCAACAGTCTTGAAGGAGTTCCTACATATGCTGAGCACTTGTTGGCTGCTTTTCCTTCACTCTGCGGTCCAACTCATCCCAAACCATCACAATTGGGTTGAGGTTGGGGGATTGTGGAGGCCAGGTCATCTGATGCAGCACTCCATCACTCTCCTTCTTGGTCAAAAAGCCCTTACACAGCCTGGAGGTGTGTTGGGTCATTATCCTGCTGAAAAACAAATGATAGTCCCACTAAGCACAAACCAGATGGGATGGCGTATCGCTGCAGAATGCTGTGGTAGCCATGCTGCTTAAGTGTGCCTTGAATTCTAAATAAATCACTGACAGTGTCACCAGCAAAGCACCATCACACCTCCTCCTCCGTGATTCACGGTGGAAACCACACATGTGGAGATCATCCGTACACCTACTCTGCGTCTCATAAAGACACGGCGGTTGAGCCCAAGCAAGTCTCTTCTTCTTATTGGTGTCCTTTAGTAGTGGTTTCTTTGCAACAATTTGACCATGAAGGCCTGATTCATGCAGTCTCCTCTGAACAGTTGTTAAGATGTCTGTTACTTGAACTCTGTAAAGCATTTATTTGGGCTGCAATTTCTGAGTCTGGTAACTCTAATGAACGTATCCTCTGCAGCAGAGGTAACTCTGGGTCTTCCTTTCCTGTGGCGGTCCTCATGAGAGACAGTTTCATCATCTTGATGGTTTTTGTTTAACACTTTTTGGTTACTACATGATTCCATATGTGTTATTTCATAGTTTTGTTGTCTTCACTATTATTCTACAATGTAGAAAATAGTCAAAATAAAGAAAGACCCTTGAATGAGTAGGTTTGTCCAAACTTTTGGCTGGTACTGTAGAAACAGACAGTTATAATGCTGTTTATTTGATAGGAATTGATGTGTTTCTGCTGTACAGCAATAGTCCTCTCAGGTTTGTAAACTAGTGGTGATCAGTCAGTGGTCAGTCATCCCGCTCATTTAATCCACCAATTAACCAGCGGAGTAATGAGTTGATGAAGTGATGGACCTTCTAATCTCTCACCTCTGACCTCTATACCCCCTGACCTTAGCCCTGTTGGCCCCTGCTGACGGACAGTGAACATCTTTACGTGAGAGTAGCAGGGAGAAGTTGATGTCTCTTTGTGTGTGTGTGTGTGTGTGTGTGTGTCTGTGTGTGTGTGTGTGAGAGAGTTAGAGTCTGTGGTAGTGGTGGTAAAGCCAGAGAGACAGAGACCAAGAGGGGAAGAGACAGAACAAGAGAATAGAGAGAGAAACTGAGTTCCTAAGTGTATCTAAGGCCACCGTATGTAGACTAAAGGAAACCGATCTGCTTGAGGAAGCGCAGGATGATGATGGTATCAGATTAGCTCAGCTCAGATTAGCTTCTGATATCCCATCAGTCAAATCAGCCCAACATCAATGACTGTGCAACTCTATCTCTCTGTATCTCTGATCTGGAATCTGGAGCACAGCAGAGCAA